>NC_052066.1:9720191-10007691 GCF_015852505.1 Tachyglossus aculeatus | reverse complement strand
AATTTATTAAGCACTTACTATATGCAGAGCACTGTTCTAAGTGCTGGGGAGGTTACAATAATAATAATAACAATAGCATTTATTAAGCGCTTACATGTGCAAAGCACTGTTCTAAGCGCTGGGGAGGTTACAATAATAATAATAATGGCATTTATTAAGCGCTTACTATGTGCAGAGCACTGTTCTAAGCGCTGGGGAGCTTACAATAATAATAGTAATGGCTTATGGCTTACTGAGCGCTTACTGTGTGCGGACCACCGTACTAAGCGCTTCTGCCATCCGTTCATTCAATCGTATTTACTGAGCGCTTACTGTGTGCGGACCACCGTACCAATCATTCAATCAACCAATCAATCGTATTTATTGAGCGCTTACTGTATGCAGAGCACTGTACTAAGCGCTTCTGCGCCTGACCCCCAGCCCTTCCCCCACGCAGGGTCCCCAACTTCAGCCACCATGACTAAACTCAGCAGCAGCGTCAAGGGGTCCCTGAACGTCAGCACCCCCGGACTCCAGATATGGAGGATCGAGGTGAGAGCGGGGGGTCAGAGCGGGGTGGGCGCAGGGGTCCTGGGGGCGTCTCCCATGCTCCGCCAGACCCTCGGCGGACTGTGAGCCCGCTGGTGGGTAGGGACCGTCTCTAGATGTTGCCAACTTGGACTTCCCAAGCGCTTAGTCCAGTGCTCCGCACACAGGAAGCGCTCAATAAGTACGATTGATGATGGATGGATGGGGGCTTCACTTGGGGGGTGGGCTGGTGTCCGCCCTATGTCCAATCTGGGGCTGAAGAGGGATCCCCACCATGCAGGCCATGCAGATGGTTCCGGTTCCTTCCAACTCCTACGGCAACTTCTTCGATGGAGACTGCTACATCGTCTTGGCGGTCAGTGCTCGGGGGGCTGGGGCGGACTGGGGAGGGGGCAAGGCCCTCAGGCCTCAGTTTCCCACACCGAGCCCGGCGGGGAGGGGACGCGGGACGACCTTCGATCCGAGCCACGCCGTCACGTCCTGCTGTGACTCCAGGACAAGGCCCGGGAATCAATCAATCAATCAATCGTATTTATTGAGCACTTACTGTGTGCAGAGCACTGTACTAAGCGCTTGGGAAGTACAAGTTGGCAACAGATAGAGACAGTCCCTACCCAACAGTGGGCTCACAGTCTAGAAGGTCATGGGTAATGCAATAATGCTGGCATTTATTAATCAATCAATCAGTCAATCATATTTATTGAGTGCTTACGGTGTGCAGAGCACTGGACTAAGCGCTTGGGAAGTACAAGTTGGCAACATATAGAGACGGTCCCTACCCAACAGTGGGCTCACAGTCTAGAAGCGTTTACTAGGTTACAAGGTGATCAGGTTGTCCCACGGGGGGCTCACAGCCTTAATCCCCATTTTCCAGATGAGGTCACTGAGGCAAAGAGAATCAATCAATCAATCAATCATTTATTGAGCGCTAACGGTGTGCAGAGCACTGGACTAAGTGCTTGGGAAGTACAAGTTGGCAACATATAGAGACGGCCCCTACCCAACAGTGGGCTCACAGTCTAGAAGGTCATGGGTGATGCAATAATGCTGGCATTTATCAATCGATCAATCAATCAATCAGTCGTATTTATTGAGCGCTTACAGTGTGCAGAGCACTGGACTAAGCGCTTGGGGAGTCCAAGTTGGCAACATATAGAGACGGTCCTTACCCGACAGTGGGCTCACGGTCTAGAAGGTCATGGGTGATGCAATAATGCTGGCGTTTATTAATCAATCAATCAATCAATCATATTTATTGAGCACTTACTGTGTGCAGAGCACTGGACTAAGCGCTTGGGAAGTACACATTGGCAACATATAGAGAGGGTCCCTACCCAACAGTGGGCTCACAGTCTAGAAGCGCTTACTAGCTTACAAGGTGATCAGGTTGTCCCACGGGGGCCTCACAGCCTTAATCCCCATTTTCCAAATGAGGTCACTGAGGCAAAGAGAATCAATCAATCAATCAATCAATTGTATTTATTGAGCGCTTACGGTGTGCAGAGCACCGGACTAAGCGCTTGGGAAGTACAAGTTGGCAACATATAGAGACGGTCCCTGCCCAACAGTGGGCTCACAGTCTAGAAGGTCATGGGTAATCCAATAATGCTGGCATTTATTAATCAATCAATCAATCAATCAATCAATCGTATTTATTGAGCGCTTACTGTGCGCAGAGCACTGGACTAAGCGCTTGGGAAGGACAAGTTGGCAACATATAGAGATGGTCCCTACCCAACAGTGGGCTCACAGTCTAGAAGCGCTTACTATGTGCAAAGCACTGTTCTAAGTGCTGGGGAAGTTACAAGGTGATCAGGTTGTCCCACGGTGGGCTCACAGCCTTAATCTCCATTTTCCAGATGAGGTCACTGAGGCAAAGAGATGTGAAGTGACTTGCCCAAAGTCACACAGCTGACAGTTGGCAGAGCGGGATTTGAACCCATGGCCTCTGACTCCAAAGCCCGGGCTCTTTCCACTGAGCCGCGCGGCTTCTTAATGACTGTGAGCCCACTCTTCTAGACTGTGAGCCCACGGTTGGGTAGGGACTATCTCTATATGTTGCCAACTTGTACTTCCCAAGCGCTTAGTCCAGTGCTCTGCACACAGTAAGTGCTCAATAAATATGACTGATTGATTGATTGATTGACTGTGAGCCCACTCTTCTAGACTGTGAGCCCACTGTTGGGTAGGGACCGTCTCTATATGTTGTCAACTTGTACTTCCCAAGCGCTTAGTCCAGTGCTCTGCACACAGTAAGCGCTCAATAAGTACGATTGAATGAATGAATGAATGAATGACATCGCCCGCCCCACGCCATAGATACAAGACGGTCATATTGGACCCAATCCCTGTCCCACAAGGGACTCACAGTCTAAGTAGGAGGAAGTAGGATTGAATCCTCATTTTCCAGATGAGGTCACTGAGGCCTAGAGAAGTGAAGTGACTTGCCCAAAATCACACAGCTGACAGTTGGCAGAGCGGGATTTGAACCCATGACCTCTGACTCCAAAGCCCGGGCTCTTTCCGCTGAGCCGCGCTACTTCTTAATGACTGTGAGCCCACTCTTCTAGACTGTGAGCCCACTGTTGGGTAGGGACCGTCTCTATATGTTGCCAACTTGTACTTCCCAAGCGCTTAGTACAGTGCTCTGCACACAATAAGTGCTCAATAAATATGATTGATTGATTGATTGATTGACTGTGAGCCCACTCTTCTAGACTGTGAGCCCACTGTTGGGTAGGGACTGTCTCTATATGTTGCCAACTTGTACTTCCCAAGCGCTTAGTACAGTGCTCTGCACACAGTAAGCGCTCAATAAGTACGATTGAATGAATGAATGAATGAATGAATGACATCGCCCGCCCCACTCCATAGATACAAAACGGTCAGATTGGACCCAATCCCCGTCCCACAAGGGGCTCACAGTCTAAGCAGGAGGAAGTAGGATTCAATCCCCATTTTCCAGTTGAGGTCACTGAGGCAAAGAAAAATGAAGTGACTTGCCCAAAGTCACACAGCTGACAGTTGGCAGAGCCAGGATTTGAACCCATGGCCTCTGACTCCAAAGCCCGGGCTCTTTCCGCTGAGCCGCGCTGCTTCTTAATGATTGTGAGCACACTCTTCCAAACTGTGAGCCCACTCTTCTAGCCTGTGAGCCCACTGTTAGGTAGGGACCGTCTCTATATGTTGCCAACTTGTACTTCCCAAGCGCTTAGTACAGTGCTCTGCACACAGTAAGCGCTCAATAAATATGATTGATTGATTGATTGATTGACTGTGAGCCCACTCTTCTAGACTGTGAGCCCACTGTTGGGTAGGGACCGTCGCTGTATGTTGCCAACTTGTACTTCCCAAGCGCTTAGTCCAGTGCTCTGCACACAGTAAGTGCTCAATAAGTACGATTGAATGAATGACATCTGCCCCACGCCATAGATGCAAGATGGTCAGATTAGACCCAATCCCTGTCCCACAAGGGGCTCACAGTTTAACCAGAGAAGCAGCATGGCTCAGTGGAAAGAGCCTGGGCTTTGGAGTCAGAGGTCACGGGTTCAAACCCCGGCTCGGTCAATTGTCAGCTGTGTGACCATGGCCAAGTCACTTCCCTTCTCTGGGCCTCAGTTCCCTCATCTGTAAAAGGGGGATTAAGACTGTGAGCCCCCCCCGTGGGACAACCCGATCACCTCGTAACCTCCCCAGCGCTTAGAACAGTGCTTGGCACGTAGTGAGCGCTTCATAAATGTCATTAATAATTAGACTGTGAGCCCACTGTTGGGTAGGGACTGTCTCTATATGTTGCCAATTTGTACTTCCCAAGCGCTTAGTACAGTGCTCTGCACATAGTAAGCGCTCAATAAATACGATTGATGATGATTAATAATAACCAGGAGGAAGTAGGATTGAATCCCCGTTTTCCAGATGGGGGAACTGAGGCCCAGAGAAGGGAAGCGACCCGCCCGAGGTCACAGAGCGGGCAAGTGGCGGAGCCGGCAGGGCCTTCTGACCCCCCGTTAGGCCACGCTGCTTCTCACCTGATATCACACTGCCCGGGTCAATCATCATCATCATCAATCGTATTTATTGAGCGCTTACTATGTGCAGAGCGCTGTACTAAGCGCTCAGGAAGTAGAAATTGGCAACATCTAGAGACAGTCCCTACCCAACAGTGGGCTCACGGTCTAAAAGGGGCTCACGGTCAATGCCCCGGCCGCGTCGTCCGGCCGGAGGGTGGGGAGAGTGGGGTGGCCGCCACCTTAGGCCTCGCGTGGAGCCGGGGGGGCGAGAGGGTTGGGGGGGTCTCCCGGCCTCTGCCTCAACCTCCCGCCGCCCCCCAGACCCACAAGGTCGGCGGCGGCAAGAGCCTGAGCTACGATATCCACTTCTGGCTGGGCCGGGAGTCGTCCCAGGACGAGCAGGGGGCGGCCGCCATCTACACCACCCAGATGGACGATCACCTCCAGGGCCGGGCCGTCCAGCACCGGGAGGTCCAGGGCTACGAGAGCGAACTCTTCAAGGGCTACTTCAAAAACGGACTCGTGTGAGCAGCCGGGGGGCCGCTGGACCCCCCACCCCGTCCCCTTCCCCTCCCATTTGCGGATCCCCAATCATCATCAATCATCATCAATTGATTGATTGATTGATCAATCGTATTTCTTGAGCGCTTACTATCATCATCATCATCATCATCAATCGTATTTATTGAGCGCTTACTATGTGCAGAGCACTGGACTAAGCGCTTGGGAAGTACAAATTGGCAACATATAGAGACAGTCCCGCTGGACCCCCCCGTCCCCTTCCCCTCCCATTTGCGGATCCCCAATCATCATCAATCATCATCAATTGATTGATTGATTGATCAATCGTATTTATTGAGCGCTTACTATCATCATCATCATCATCATCAATCGTATTTATTGAGCGCTTACTATGTGCAGAGCACTGGACTAAGCACTTGGGAAGTACAAATTGGCAACATATAGAGACAGTCCCGCTGGACCCCCCCCCGTCCCCTTCCCCTCCCATTTGCGGATCCCCAATCATCATCAATCATCATCAATTGATTGATTGATTGATCAATCGTATTTCTTGAGCGCTTACTATCATCATCATCATCATCATCAATCGTATTTATTGAGCGCTTACTATGTGCAGAGCACTGGACTAAGCGCTTGGGAAGTACAAATTGGCAACATATAGAGACAGTCCCGCTGGACCCCCCGTCCCCTTCCCCTCCCATTTGCGGATCCCCAATCATCATCAATCATCATCAATTGATTGATTGATTGATCAATCGTATTTATTGAGCACTTACTATCATCATCATCATCATCATCAATCGTATTTATTGAGCGCTTACTATGTGCAGAGCACTGGACTAAGCGCTTGGGAAGTACAAATTGGCAACATATAGAGACAGTCCCGCTGGACCCGTCCCCTTCCCCTCCCATTTGCGGATCCCCAATCATCATCAATCATCATCAATTGATTGATTGATTGATCAATTGTATTTATTGAGCGCTTACTATCATCATCATCATCATCAATCGTATTTATTGAGCGCTTACTATGTGCAGAGCACTGGACTAAGCGCTTGGGAAGTACAAATTGGCAACATATAGAGACAGTCCCAACATTGGGCTCACAGTCCTTGGGCTCCCAATCCTTCAGGCAGTCACTCATTCTATTCTATTTATTCTATTTATTTTATTTTGTTAGTATGTTTGGTTGTGTCTCCCCCTTTTAGACTGTGAGCCCACTGTTGGGTAGGGGCAGTCACTCATTCTATTCTATTTATTCTATTTATTTCATTTTGTTAGTATGTTTGGTTGTGTCTCCCCCTTTTAGACTGTGAGCCCACTGTTGGGTAGGGACTGTCTCTCTATGTTGCCAATTTGAACTTCCCAAGCGCTTAGCACAGTGCTCTGCACACAGTAAGCGCTCAATAAATACAATTGATGATGATGATTCATTCAATCGCATGTATTCATTCATTCATTCATTCATATTTATTGAGCGCTTACTGTGTGCAGAGCACTGGACTAAGCGCTCAGGAAGTCCAAGTTGGCAACATATAGAGACAGTCCCTACCCAACAGTGGGCTCACGGTCTAAAAGACTGCCCCCAGTCCTTCATGCAGTCACTCATTCATTCAATTGCATGTATTCATTCATTCATTCAATCGTATTTATTGAGCACTTACTGTGTGCAGAGCACTGGACTAAGCGCTTGGGAAGTACAAGTTGGCAACATATAGAGACAGTCCCTACCCAACAGTGGGCTCACGGTCTAAGAGACTGCCCCCAATCCTTCATGCAGTCACTCATTCATTCAATCGCATGTACTGAGCGCTTACTTGTGCAGAGCACTGGACTAAGCGCTTGGGAGAGTACAACACAACAACAACAACAATAAGAAGAATAATAATGGCATTTATTAAGCGCTTACTATGTGAAAAGCACAAGCGCTCAGTACAGTGTTCTGCACACAGTAAGCGCTCAATAAATACAATTGAATGAATGAATGAATGAATAAAACAGACATACTCCATACCTACAACAAGCTTACACTCTTCTCCTCCTCCCCCCCACCCTTTTTCCCTTTATAATAATATTGGTATTTGTTAAGCGCTTACTAGGTGCCAAGCACTGTTCTAAGCGCTGGGGTAGATACAAGGTAATCAGGTTGTCCCACATGGGGTTCACAGTCTTCATCCCCATTTGACAGATGAGGGAACTGAGGCACAGAGAATAATAATAATAATAATAGCATTTGTTAAGCGCTTACTATGTGCAAAGCACTGTTCTAAGCGCTGGAATAAAACAGACATATTCCATATCCACAACAAGCTTACACTCTCCTCTCCCACACCTTTTTCCCTTTATAATAATGTTGGTATTTGTTAAGCGCTTACTAGGTGCCAAGCACTGTTCTAAGCAATGGGGTAGATACAAGGTAACCAGGTTGTCCCACATGGGGTTCACGGTCTTCATTCCCATTTGACAGATGAGGGAACTGAGGCACAGAGAATAATAATAATAATAATAATAATGGCATTTGTTAAGCGCTTACTGTGTGCAAAGCACTGTTCTAAGCGCTGGAATAAAACAGACATATTCCATACCCACAACAAGCTTACATTCTCCTCCTCCCCCCACTTTTTCCCTTTATAATAATGTTGGTATTTGTTAAGCGCTTACTAGGTGCCAAGCACTGTTCTAAGCAATGGAGTAGATACAAGGTAATCAGGTTGTCCCATGTGGGGTTCACAGTCTTCATCCCCATTTGACAGATGAGGGAAGTGAGGCACAGAGAATAATAATAATAATAATAATAATAATTATTATTATTATTATTATTATAGCATTTGTTAAGCGCTTACTATGTGCAAAGCACTGTTCTAAGCGCTGGAATAAAACAGACATATTCCATACCCACAACAAGCTTACACTCTCCTCCCCCCACTGCCTTTTTCCCTTTATAATAATGTTGGTATTTGTTAAGCGCTTACTAGGTGCCAAGCACTGTTCTAAACAATGGAGTAGATACAAGGTAATCAGGTTGTCCCACGTGGGGTTCACAGTCTTCATCCCCATTTGACAGATGAGGGAACTGAGGCACAGAGAATAATAATAATAATGATGATGATGGCATTTGTTAAGCGCTTACTATGTGCAAAGCACTGTTCTAAGCGCTGGAATAAAACAGACATATTCCATACCCACAACAAGCTTACACTCTCCTCCCCCCCACCCCCGCCTTTTTCCCTTTATAATAATGTTGGTATTTGTTAAGCGCTTACTAGGTGCCAAGCACTGTTCTAAGCGCTGGGGTAGATACAAGGTAATCAGGTTTGTCCCACGTGGGGTTCACAGTCTTCATCCCCATTTGACAGATGAGGGAACTGAGGCACAGAGAATAATAATAATGATGATGATGGCATTTGTTAAGCACTTACTATGTGCAAAGCACTGTTCTAAGCAATGGGGTAGATACAAAGTAATCAGGTTGTCCCACGTGGGGTTCACAGTCTTCATCCCCATTTTACAGATGAGGGAACTGAGGCACAGAGAATAATAATAATAATAATGGCATTTGTTAAGTGCTTACTATGTGCAAAACACTGTTCTAAGCACTGGGGAGGATACAAGGTGATCAGGTTGTCCCAGGTAGGGCTCACAGTCTTCATCCCCATTTTACAGATGAGGGAACTGAGGCACAGAGAATAATAATAATAGCATTTGTTAAGCGCTTACTATGTGCAAAGCACTAAGTGCTGGAATAAAACAGACATATTCCATACCCACAACGAGCTTACACTCTCCTCCTCCCCCGCCTTTTTCCCTTTATAATAATGTTGGTATTTGTTAAGTGCTTACTAGGTGCCAAGCACTGTTCTAAGCGCCGGGGGAGATACAAGGTAATCAGGTTGTCCCACGTGGGGTTCACAGTCTTCATCCCCATTTGACAGATGAGGGAACTGAGGCACAGAGAATAATAATAATAATGATGATGGCATTTGTTAAGCGCTTACTATGTGCAAAGCACTGTTCTAAGCGCTGGAATAAAACAGACATATTCCATACCCACAACAAGCTTACACTCTCCTCCCCCCCCACCCCCGCCTTTTTCCCTTTATAATAATGTTGGTATTTGTTAAGCGCTTACTAGGTGCCAAGCACTGTTCTAAACAATGGAGTAGATACAAGGTAATCAGGTTGTCCCACGTGGGGTTCACAGTCTTCATTCCCACTGGACAGATGAGGGAACTGAGGCACAGAGAACAATAATAATAATGATGATGATGGCATTTGTTAAGTGCTTACTATGTGCAAAGCACTGTTCTAAGCGCTGGAATAAAACAGACATATTCCAAACCCCCAACGAGCTTACACTCTCCTCCTCCCCCCCCTTTTCCCTTTATAATAATGTTGGTATTTGTTAAGCGCTTACTAGGTGCCAAGCACTGTTCTAAGCGATGGGGTAGATACAAGGTAATCAGGTTGTCCCACGTTGTGTTCACAGTCTTCATCCCCATTTGACAGATGAGGGAACTGAGGTACAGAGAATAATAATAATAATAACGATGATGGCATTTGTTAAGCGCTTACTATGTGCAAAGCACTGTTCTAAGCGCTGGAATAAAACAGACATATTCCATACCCACAACAAGCTTACACTCTCCTCCCCACACCGCCTTTTTCCCTTTATAATAATGTTGGTATTTGTTAAGCGCTTACTAGGTGCCAAGCACTGTTCTAAGCAATGGAGTAGATACAAGGTAATCAGGTTGTCCCACGTGGGGTTCACAGTCTTCATCCCCATTTGACAGATGAGGGAACTGAGGCACAGAGAATAATAATAATAATGATGATGGCATTTGTTAAGCGCTTACTATGTGCAAAGCACTGTTCTAAGCACTGGGGAGGATAAAAGGTGATCAGGTTGTCCCACGTGGGGTTCACAGTCTTCATCCCCATTTTACAGATGAGGGAACTGAGGCACAGAGAATAATAATAATAATAATAATAATAATAGCATTTGTTAAGCGCTTACTATTTGCAAAGCACTGTTCTAAGTGCTGGAATAAAACAGACATATTCCATACCCACAACGAGCTTACACTCTCCTCCTCCTCCCCCACTTTTTCCCTTTATAATAATGTTGGTATTTGTTAAGCGCTTACTAGGTGCCAAGCACTGTTCTAAGCGATGGGGTAGATACAAGGTAATCAGGTTGTCCCACGTGGGGTTCACAGTCTTCATCCCCATTTTACAGACGAGGGAACTGAGGCACAGACAATAATAACAATAATAATAATGGCATTTATTAAGCTCTTACTATGTGCAAAGCACTGTTCTAAGCACTGGGGAGGATACAAGGTGATCCGGTTGTCCCAGGTAGGGCTCACAGTCTTCATCCCCATTTTAAAGATGAGGTAACTGAGGCACAGAGAAGTTAAGTGACTTGCCCAAGGTCACACAGCTGACAAACGGCAGAGCCAGGATTAGAACCCATGACCTCGGACTCCCAAGCCTGGGCTCTTTCCACTAAGCCACTCTGCTTCTCTAGTTAAGTGCTAACTAAGCGCCAAGCGCTATATTAAATGCCAGGATAGAGACAAGATAATCAGGTCGGACACCGTCCCTGTCCCACATGGGGTTCACAGCCTTAATCCCCATTTTTACAGATGAGGGAACTGAGGCCCAGAAAAGTTAAGCAACCTGCCCAAGGTCACCCAGCAGACGAGTGGCAGAATCAGGATTAGAACCCAGGTTCTTTTCCTTTTTTAAAAAAAATGGTATTTGTTTAGTTTTTAGGGAATTAGAACCCAGGTGTTTTTTGGCGTTTTTAAATGATATTTGTGAATCAATCAATCAATCAATCATATTTATTGAGCGCTTACTATGTGCAGAGCACTGTACTAAGCGCTTGGGAAGTACAAATTGGCAACATCTAGAGACAGTCCCTACCCAACAGTGGGCTCACAGTCTAAAAGGGGGAGACAAGATCACCCAGCAGATGAGGCAGAGGTGGGATTTAATAAAAATAATAATAATAATAATAACAGTAATAATGGTGGGATTTGTTAAGTGCTTACTATGTGCCAAGCACTGTTCTAAGCGCTGGGGTAGATGCAAGGTAATCGGGTTGTCCCAGGTGGGGCTCACAGTCTTCATCCCCATTTTACGGATGAGGTCACTGAGGCCCAGAGAAGTGAAGTGACTTGCCCAAAGTCCAAAGCTGACAAGTGGCAGAGCCTGGATTAGAACCCACACCCTCTGACTCCGAAGCCCGGGTTCTTTCCACTAAGCCATGCTGCTCCTCACAAATGGTATTTGTTAAGCGCTTACTATGTGCCAGGCACTGTACTAAGCACTGGGGTGGATACGAGCTAATCAGGTTGGACACAGCACCATATCCCACGTGGGGCTCACACTCTTAATCCCCATTTTACAGATGAGGGAACTGAGGCCCAGAGAAGTGACTCACCCAAGGTCGCACAGCAGCCAAGAGGCAGAGAAGCAGTGTGGCTCAGTGGAAAGAGCCCGGGCTTTGGAGTCAGAGGTCATGGGTTCAAATCCCGCCTCTGCCACTTGTCAGCTATGTGACTTTGGGCCAGTCACTTCATTCATTCATTCAATCATATTTATTGAGCGCTTACTGTGTGCAGAGCACTGTACTGAGTGAGCGCTTGGGAAGTACAAGTTGGCAACATATAGAGACGGTCATTCATTCATTCAATAGTATTTATTGAGCGCTTACTGTGTGCAGAGCACTGTACTAAGCGCTTGGGAGGTACAAGTTGGCAACATATAGAGACGGCGCCTACCCAACAGCGGGCTCACAGTCTAGAAGGGGGAGACAGACAACAAAACAAAACATATAAACCAAATAAAATAAATAGAATAAATATGTACAAATAAAATAGAGTAATAAATACGTACAAACATATGTACATATATACATGTATATGTGTATATCAATCAATCAATCGTATTTATTGAGCGCTTACTGTGTGCAGAGCACTGGACTAAGCGCTTGGGAAGTCCAAGTTGGCAACATCTAGAGACGGTCCCTACCCAACAGCGGGCTCACAGTCTACAAGGGGGAGACAGACAACAAAACCAAACATATTAACAAAATAAAATAAATAGAATAGATGCGTACAAGTAAAATAAATAAATAAATAAATAAATAGAGCAATAAATCCGTACAAACATCTATATATATAGGTGCTGTGGGGAAGGGAAGGAGGTAAGGCGGGGGGAATAGAGAGGGGGAGGAGGGGGAGAGGAAGGAGGGTATATATGTATATGTATATATATATGCATCAATCAATCAATCGTATTTATTGAGCGCTTACTGTGTGCAGAGCACTGTACTAAGCGCTTGGGAAGTACAAGTTGGCAACATATAGAGACATATATGACAACATATAGAGACAGTCCCTACCCAACAGTGGGCTCACAGTCTAAATATATGTATGTATGTATATATGTATGTATGTATATATGCATGTATGTATATATGTATATATACGTATATGTATATACATGTATATGTATATATGTATATGTATATATATGCATGTGTATGTATAGATATAGATATATATATACATATTAACTTCTCTGAGTCTCAGTTCCCTCATCTGGAAAATGGGGATTAAGACTGTGAGCCCCACGTGGGACAACCTGATCAACTTGTATCCCCCCAGCGCTTAGAACAGTGCTCTGCACATAGTAAGCACTTAACAAATGCCATTATTATTATTATTATTATTATTATTATTATTATCATCATTATTATTATTCTCTGGGCCTCAGTTCCCTCATCTGTAAAATGGGGGTGAAGACTGTGAGTCCCCCGTGGGATATGGACCGTGTCCAACCTGATTAGCCGGTATCCACCCCAGTGCTCAGTACAGTGCCTGGCACATAGTAAGCGCTTCACAAATACCATTTGTGAGGCGCAGCGTGGCTTAGCGGTGGAAGAGCCACTTCCACTGTTAAGTGGAAAGAGTGATCAGGGACCTTGTAACCTCCCCAGCGCTTAGAACAGTGCTTTGCATATAGTGAGCGCTTAATAAGTACCATTATCATTATTTTTATTATTATTATGAGAATCCGGGTCTTTCCGCCGCCCAGGCCCGGGCTCTGCCCACTAGGCCAAAATGCGTCTCTCCCTCTTCCTACCCGGGGGGTCCTCCCTGCCCCTGCGCCCCGTCTTCCCCAGACCCTGCGCCCCCCTAATCGTCCCCTCTGGGGGTCTTTGTCCCCCGCCAGGATCCGGAAAGGTGGGGTGGCGTCAGGCCTGAAGCACACGGAGACCAACTCCTACAATGTCCAGCGTCTACTTCACGTCAAGGGCAAGAGGACCGTCGTGGCCGGAGAGGTCGGAGGAGCCGGCGAGGCCGGGACGGGGGGCAAGCCGGGGGAAGCGGCGTGGCTCAGTGGGAAGAGCCCGGGCTTTGGAGTCAGAGGTCACGGGTTCGAATCCCCGCTCCGCCACTTGTCAGCTGGGTGGCTTTGGGCAAGTCACTTCATCGTCATCATCAATCGTATTTATTGAGCGCTTACTAGAGAAGCAGCGTGGCTCAGTGGTAAGAGCACAGGCTTCGGAGTCAGAGGTCACGGGTTCATATCCCGGCTCCACCAACTGTCAGCTGTGGGACTTTGGGCAAGTCACTTAACTTCTCTGGGCCTCAGTGACCTCATCTGTAAAATGGGGATTAAGACTGTGAGCCCTCCGTGGGACAACCTGATCACCTTGTACCCCTCCCCAGCGCTTAGAACAGTGCTTTGCACATAGTAAGCGCTTAATAAATGCCATTATTATTATTATTATATTATCATTATTATTATTACTATGTGCAGAGCACTGTACTGAGCGCTTGGGAAGTACAAATTGGCAACGTATAGAGACAGTCCCTACCCAATAGTGGGCTCACAATCTAAAAGACTCACTTCTCTGGGCCTCAGATACCTCATCTGGAAAATGGGGATTAAGACTGTGAGCCCCTCGTGGGACAACCTGATCACCTTGTAACCTCCCCAGCGCTTAGGACAGTGCTTTGCACATAGTAAGCGCTTAATAAATGTCATCATTATAAGCCTGGAGCTGGGCAAGTGGCCGGGGAGACAGAGGGGTCAGGGCCAGGGCAGACACCATCCCCTTCCTTCCTCTCCCCCTCGTCCCCCTCTCCATGCCCCCATCTTACCTCCCTCCCTTCCCCACAGCACCTGTATATATGTATATATGTTTGTACATATTTTTTTACTCTATTTATTTATTTAATTTATTTCTACATAGCTATTCTATTTTATTTTGTTAGTATGTTTGGTTTTGTTCTCTGTCTCCCCCTTTTAGACCGTGAGCCCACTGTTGGGTAGGGACTGTCTCTATATGTTGCCAATTTGTACTTCCCAAGCGCTTAGTACAGTGCTCTGCACATAGTAAGCGCTCAATAAATACGATTGATGATGATGATGCCCTCAAGCAGGCAGCTTGGCTCAGAGGAAAGAGTCCGGGCTTTGGAGTCGGAGGTCATGGGTTCAAATCCGGCTCCGCCACTTGTCAGCTGGGTGACTTTGGGCCAGTCACTTTGCTTCTCTGGGCCTCAGTGGCCTCATCTATAAAATGGGGGTGAAGACTGTGAGCCGCCCGTGGGACAACCTGATCGCCTTGTAACCTCCCCAGCGCTTGGCACATAGTAAGCGCTTCATAAATGCCGTCGTTATTATTATTATTATTATTATTTAGCTCACCCCCTGCTTGGGTGGGGGGCTGTGATGGGGGAGGGGGCTGGGAGGGGGAGGGTCCCCAGCCTACCTTCTGCTTCCTGGCCCCCCTTGCAGGTGGAGATGAGCTGGAATAGCTTTAATCGGGGGGACGTTTTCCTCCTGGACCTGGGGAAACTGATCATCCAGTGGAACGGGCCCGAGAGCAACCACATGGAGAGGATCAAGGTGTGAAGCCCCTCCCCGCAGCCGGGCGCCCCCCAACCCTCACTTCCAGACCCCAAAACACCCCTCCCAACCCCATCCAGTCCCCATTTCCCACCCCCCACCCCCAAGTCTCCAACCCCCACCCTCAAGCCCCCAATCGCCCTGTCTCCAGCCTCCCTCCTCTCACCTCCAGGCCCCAATCCCCCAGTCTGCCCCCAATCCCCCCCACCCCAAGTCCCCCAGCTTCCAGCCTCCCACCCCTCACCTCCAGCCCCAATCCCCCACCCCAAGTCCCCCAGTTTCCAGCCTCCCACCCCTCACCTCCAGCCCCCAATCCCCAGTGTCCCCCACTTCCAGCCCCCCGTCCTCCCACCCAAGCTTCTTTTTGTTAGTATGTTTGCTTTTGTTCTCTGTCTCCCCCTTCTAGACTGCGAGCCCACTGTTGGGTAGGGACTGTCTCTATACGTTGCCAATTTGTACTTCCCAAGCGCTTAGTACAGTGCTCTGCACATAGTAAGCGCTCAATAAATACGATTGATGATGATGATGCTTCCAGCGCCCCACCCATCTCCAGCCCCAATCTCCTCACCCCAAGTCCCCCCAGCTCCCAGCCCCAGTTCCCAGCCCCCCGTTTCCAGCCTCCAATCCCTCCAGTCTCCCCAGTTTCCAGCCCCCAACCCCCCAGTCCCCCTGGCTTCCCGCCCAGCCCTTCCCTTCCAGCCTCCAGTCCTCCCACCTCCAGGCCCGCGTCGGCCTCCGTTGTAGCCCCCCGGCCCCTCGGTGAGGAGGGGGTTCCTGACTGCGGTCCGGTCCTGCCCCCCGGTTTAGGGGATGAACCTGGCGAAGGAGATCCGGGACCGGGAACGCGGGGGTCGGAGCTACGTGGGGGTGGTGGAAGGGGAGGCCGAGGCGTCGTCGGGCCCGGAGCTGATGAGCATCATGCAGCACGTGCTGGGCCCCAGGACCCACCTGCGTCCCGCCATGCCAGACGACACCGTCGAGCAGGACCTCAAGGCCGCACTCAAACTCTACCAGTCAGTGACCGGGCGAAGGCCGGGGAGATGGGGGAGGACGGGGGGCCTGCGCGGGGGCCACGGATCAGTGAGAAGCAGCGTGGCTTAGCGGCCAGAGCCCGGGCTTGGGAGTCAGAGGTCACGGGTTCTAATCCTGGCTCCGCCACTTGTCAGCTGGGTGACTTCGGGCAAGTCGCTTCACTTCTCTGGGCCTCAGTGACCTCATCTGTCAAAAGTCTGTGAGCCCCACGGGGATCAACCTGATTACCTTCTATCTACTCCAGTGCTTAGAACAGGGCTTGGCACATAGTAAACGCTTAACAAATACCATCATTGTCATTATTATTATTGTGGACAGGGATTGTGTCTGTCTTTTCATTCGGTCGTATGGACTGAGTGCTCGCGGCGTGCAGAGCACTGGACTAAGTGCTTGTTTCCATTCGATCGTATGTACTAATTAATGAATGATTAATGTATTGAGCACTGACTGTGTGCAGAGCACTGGACTAAGTGTTGGTTTCCATTCCGTCATGTGTACTGAGTGCTCACGGTGTGCAGAGCACTGGACTAAGCGCTTGTTTCCATTCGATCGTACGGAGTGCTCACGGTGTGCAGAGCACTGGACTAAGCGCTTGTTTCCATTCAATCGTATGTACTAATTAATGAATGATTAATGTATTGAGCACTGACTGTGTGCAAAGCACTGGACTAAGCGTTGGCTTCCATTCCATCATGTGTACTGCACGCTCACGGTGTGCAGAGCACTGGATTAAGCGCTTGTTTCCATTCGATCGTATGTACTAATTAATGAATGATTAATGTATTGAGCACTGACTGTGTGCAGAGCACTGGACTAAGCGTTGGTTTCCATTCCATCATGTGTACTGAGTGCTCACGGTGTGCAGAGCACTGGACTAAGCGCTTGTTTCCATTCGATCGTACGGAGTGCTCACGGTGTGCAGAGCACTGGATTAAGCGCTTGTTTCCATTCGATCGTATGTACTAATTAATGAATGATTAATGTATTGAGCACTGACTGTGTGCAAAGCACTGGACTAAGCGTTGGTTTCCATTCCATCATGTGTACTGAGCGCTCCCGGTGTGCAGAGCACTGGACTAAGCACTTCTGTCCATTCGATCGTATGTACTAATTAATGAATAATTAATGTATGGAGCACTGACTGTGTGCAAAGCACTGGACTAAGTGTTGGTTTCCATTCGATCATGTGTACTGCGTGCTCACGGCATGCAGAGCACTGGACTAAGCGCTTGTTTCCATTCAATCGTGTGTACTAATTAATGAATAATTAATGTATTGAGTAATGACAGGTGTGCAAAGCACTGGACTAAGCGTTGGTTTCCATTCCATCATGTGTACTGAGTGCTTACTGTGTGCAGAGCACTGGACTAAGCGCTTGTTTCCATTCTATCGTGTGTACTAATTAATGAATAATTAATATATTGAGTACTGACAGGTGTGCAAAGCACTGGACTAAGCGTTGGTTTCCATTCCGTCATGTGTACTGAGCGCTCACGGCGTGCAGAGCACTGGACTAAGCGCTTATTTCCATTCGATCGTACGGAGTGCTCATGGAGTGCAGAGCACTGGACTAAGCGCTTCTTTCCATTCGATCGTATGTACTAATTAATGAATAATTAATGTATGGAGCACTGACTGTGTGCAGAGCACTGGACTAAGCGTGGGTTTCCATTCAATTGTATGTACTGAGCGCTCACTGTGTGCAGAACACTGGATCAAGCGCTTGTTACCATTCGATCGTATGTACTAATTAATGAATAATTAATGTATTGAGCACTGACTGTGTGATGAGCACTGGCCTAAGCGCTGGTTTCCATTCAATCGTATGTACTGAGCGCTCACTGTGTGCAGAGCCCTGGACTAAGCGCTTGGGAGAGGACAGTACCACAATAAACAGTCACATTCCCTGCCCACAACCAGCTGACAGTCTGGGGAACGTGGAGGGGGACAGACATGAATATATTGGACTCTCCCAAGCGCTTAGTCCAGTGCTCTGCACACAGTCAGCGCTCAGTAAATGCTATTGCTTCCCCGCCCCCACTGTGCAGCGTGTCGGACTCGGAGGGCAACCTGCTGGTTCGAGAGGTGGCCACCTGGCCTCTCACCCAGGACATGCTCAAACACGAGGTGAGGACGGAGGGCCAAGGGGTTGGGGGGACGTTGGGGACCCTCCACCCTCTGCTTCCATCTCCCCTCCCTCTTCCTCAGGTGCCTTCCTTCCTCCCTACCTCCCTTCCCTCCTCCCTCCCTTCCTTCCTTCCTCCCTTCCCTCCTCCCTCCCTTCCCTCCTCCCTCCCTTCCCTCCTCCCTCCCTTCCTTCCTTCCTTCCTTCCTTCCTCCCTCCCTTCCTTCCTTCCTCCCTCCCTTCCTCCCTTCCCTCCTCCCTCCCTTCCTTCCTTCCTCCCTTCCCTCCTCCCTTCCTTCCTTCCTTCCTTCCTTCCTTCCTCCCTCCCTCCCTCTCCCCCTCCCTCCCTCTCTCCCTCTCTCCCTTCCTCCCTCCCTTCCCTCCTTCCTCCCTCCCTCCTTTCCTCCCTCCCTCCTTTCCTCCCTCCCTTCCTCCCTCCCTCCCTTCCTCCTTTCCTCCCTCCCTCCCTTCCTCCTTCTCTCCCATGTATCCATCCATCCATCCTCCCTCCCTTCCTTCCTTTCTTCCTTCCTTCCGTTTCTCTCTCTCCCTTTCTCTCATTCTTTCCTTCGCTCCCTCTCTCTCTCGTTATTACTTTCTCTCGTTATTTCTTTCTCTCGTTCTTTCTTTCTCTCATTATTTCTCTTTCTCCCTCCCTTCCTTCCTTCCTTCCTTCCTTCCTTCCTTCCTTCCTTCTTCCCTCTCTCCTTCCTCTCTCCCCCTCCATCTCACTCTCTCTCTCCCTCCCTCTCTCCCCCCCCCTCCCCCTCCCTTCCTTTCTCTCTCTTTCTTCCTTTTTTCCTTTCTTCCTCTCTTTTAGACTGTGAGCCCACTGTTGGGTAGGGACTGTCTCTATGTGATGCCAATTTGTACTTCACAAGCGCTTAGTACAATGCTCTGCACATAGTAAGTGCTCAATAAATACGATTGATTGATTGATTGATTTTTCTCTCTTTCTCTAACTTTCTCTCTTTCTCTCTATCTCTTGCTTTTTCTCTCTTTCTCTTTCTTTTTTCCTTTCTCTCTCTCTCTCTTCCTCCTTCCTTCCTTTTTCTTTTCTTTCCTTTTCTTTCTTTCTTCCTTCCTTCCTGCAAGTCACTTAACTTCTCTGTGTCTCAGTTCCCTCATCTGTAAAATGGAAATTAGGACTATGAGCCCCATGCGGGACACCTGACTACCTTGTATCCCCGTAGCACTTAGAACAGTGCTTGGCACATGGTAAACACTTAACAGATATCATTATTATTATTCCTTCCTTCTTTTCATTTCTTTCTTCTTTCTTTTCCTTCCTTTCTTTTTCTTCCTTTCTCTCTTTTATTTATTTCTTTCTCTTCCCTCTTTCCTCTCTTCCTCTTTCTTTTCTCTCTCTCTCTAACTTTTTCTTTCTTTCTCTCTCCATTTCTCTCTCTATCTCTTTCTCTCTCTCTTCCTTCCTTCCTTCTTTTCTCTCTCTCTCTTCCTCCTTCTTTCCTTTTTCTTTTCTTTCCTTTTCTTCCTTCCTTCTTTCCTTCCTTTCTTCCTTCCTGCAAATCACTTAACCTCTCTGTGCCTCAGTTCCCCCATCTGTAAAATGGAAATTAAGACTATGAGCCCCATGCGGGACACCTGATTACCTTGTATCCCTCCAGCACTTAGAACAATGCTTGGCACATAGTAAGTACTTAACAAATATCATTATTTTTATTATTCCTTCCTTCCTTCTTTTCTTTTTCTTTCTTTCTTTTCTCTATTTCTTTCTCTCCATCTTTTTCTTCTTTCTCTTCTCCCCCCCGACCCCCCAGCTGTTCTGACCCTCGCTTTTGGGGGGTGCTGCTACCCGGGGAGACCCTTAAAGGAGAACTACGACACAAGAAGCAGCGTGGCTCAGTGGAAAGAGCTCTGTCTTTAGAGTCAGAGGTCACGGGTTCAAGTCCCAGCTCCACCAATTGTCAGCTGTTCCCTCATCTGTAAAATGGGAATTAAGACTGGGAGCCCCCCGTGGGACAACCTGATCACCTTGTAACCTCCCCGGCGCTTAGAACAGTGCTCTGCACATAGTAAGCGCTTAATAAATGCCAGTATTATGTCATGGGTTCAAATCCTGCCTCCACCAATTGTCAGCTGGGTGACTTTGGGCAAGTCACTTCGCTTCTCTGGGCCTCAGTTCCCTCATCTGTAGAACGGGGATGAAGACTGTGAGCCCCCCGTGGGGCAACCTGATCACCTTGTAACCTCCCCAGCGCTTAGAACAGTGCTTTGCACATAGTAAGCGCTTAATAAATGCATTATTTATTTATTCAATTTATTTCTACATATCTATTCTATTTTATTTTGTTAGTATGTTTGGTTTTGTTCTCTGTCTCCCCCTTTTAGACTGCGAGCCCACTGTTGGGTAGGGACTGTCTCTATATGTTGCCAGTTTGTACTTCCCAAGCGCTTAGTACAGTGCCCTGCACATAGTAAGCGCTCAATAAATACTATTGATGATGATTATAACAAGCAAAGGGATCCCTGAGTCACCAAGCTGCGGGAATGGGGGGGATAACTGAGCCTGGATCTGCTCCACCACCTGCTGACTGCTCTCCATTCCCTGCCTACCAGTGCTCCCCCCACTTCCACTCCTCAGCACCACTGCTTCCCCCCACTAACTATTCCTTTTTTTCCCCCTCTCTCCTCTCCATCCCACTCCAGGACTGCTACATCCTGGACCAGGGCGGCCTAAAGGTCTTCGTGTGGAAGGGGAAGGGGGCCAAAGCCGAGGAGAGGAAGGGGGCATTGAACCAGGCCATGGTAGACACCCCCAAGGGCCGGGGGGAGGGGGTCACCAGGGTGGGCAAAGAGTGTGGAGCAAGGCTGGGCTGTTTGGAAAAGGGCGGGGAGGGGGGCGAAGCTTGGCTGTTGTAAGCCCAAGGGAGTGGGTGGGCCAAATAATAATAATATTGGTATTTGTTAAGCCCTTACTATGTGCCAAGCACTGTTCTAAGCTCTGGGGGGATGCAAGGTAATCAAAGTTGTCCCACGTGGGGCTCACAATCTTAATCCCCATTTGACAGATGAGGGAACTGAGGCACAGAGAATAGAATAATAATAATAATAATAGCATTTATTAAGCGCTTACTATGTGCAAAGCACTGTTCTAAGTGCTGGGGGATACAATAATAATAATAATGGCATTTGTTAAGCGCTTACTATGTGCAAGGCACTGTTCTAAGCACTGGGGAAACAGGGTAATGAGGTTGTCCCACGTGGGGCTCACAGTCTTAATCCCCATTTGACAGATGAGGGAACTGAGGCACAGAGAATATAATAGTAATAATAATAATAGCATTTATTAAGCACTTACTATGTGCAAAGTACTGTTCTAAGTGCTGGGGGATACAATAATAATAATAATGGCATTTGTTAAGCGCTTACTATGTGCAAAGCACTGTTCTAAGCACTGGGGAAACAGGGTAATGAGGTTGTCCCACGTGGGGCTCACAATCTTAATCCCCATTTGACAGATGAGGGAACTGAGGCACAGAGAATAGAATAATAATAATAATAATAGCATTTATTAAGCACTTACTATGTGCAAAGCACTGTTCTAAGTGCTGGGGGATACAATAATAATAATAATGGCATTTGTTAAGCGCTTACTATGTGCAAAGCACTGTTCTAAGCACTGGGGAAACAGGGTAATGAGGTTGTCCCACGTGGGGCTCACAGTCTTAATCCCCATTTGACAGATGAGGGAACTGAGGCACAGAGAATATAATAGTAATAATAATAATAGCATTTATTAAGCACTTACTATGTGCAAAGTACTGTTCTAAGTGCTGGGGGATACAATAATAATAATAATGGCATTTGTTAAGCGCTTACTATGTGCAAGGCACTGTTCTAAGCGCTGGGGAGGGGAAACAAGGTAATGAGGTTGTCCCGTGTGGGGCTCACAGTCTTAATCCCCATTTGACAGATGAGGGAACTGAGGCACAGAGAATATAATAGTAATAATGATAATAGCATTTATTAAGCGCTTACTATGTACAAAGCACTGTTCTAAGTGCTGGGGGATACAATAATAATAATAATAATGGCATTTGTTAAGCGCTTACTATGTGCAAAGCACTGTTCTAAGCACTGGGGAAACAGGGTAATGAGGTTGTCCCACATGGGCCTCACAGTCTTAATCCCCATTTGACAGACGAGGGAACTGAGGCACAGAGAATATAATAGTAATAATAATAATAGCATTTATTAAGCGCTTACTATGTGCAAAGCACTGTTCTAAGTGCTGGGGGATACAATAATAATAATAATAATGGCATTTGTTAAGCGCTTACTATGTGCAAGGCACTGTTCTAAGTGCTGGGGAGGGGAAACAAGGTAATGAGGTTGTCCCATGTGGGGCTCACAATCTTAATCCCCATTTGACAGATGAGGGAACTGAGGCACAGAGAATAGAATAATAATAATAATAATAATAGCATTTATTAAGCACTTATGTGCAAAGCACTGTTCTAAGTGCTGGGGGATACAATGATAATAATAATAATAATGGCATTTGTTAAGCGCTTACTATGTGCAAGGCACTGTTCTAAGTGCTGGGGAGGGGAAACAAGGTAATGAGGTTGTCCCATGTGGGGCTCACAGTCTTAATCCCCATTTGACAGATGAGGGAACTGAGGCACAGAGAATTGAATAATAATAATAATAGCATTTATTAAGCGCTTACTATGTGCAAAGCACTGTTCTAAGTGCTGGGGGATACAATAATAATAATAATAATGGCATTTGTTAAGCACTTACTATGTGCAAGGCACTGTTCTATGTGCTGGGGAGGGGAAACAAGGTAATGAGGTTGTCCCATGTGGGGCTCACAATCTTAATCCCCATTTGACAGATGAGGGAACTGAGGCACAGAGAATATAATAGTAATAATAATAATAGCATTTATTAAGCGCTTACTATGTGCAAAGCACTGTTCTAAGCTCTGGGGGATACAATAATAATAATAATAATGGCATTTGTTAAGTGCTTACTATGTGCAAAGCACTGTTCTAAGCTCTGGGGGATACAATAATAATAATAATAATGGCATTTGTTAAGCGCTTACTATGTGCAAAGCACTGTTCTAAGCACTGGGGAAACAGGGTAATGAGGTTGTCCCACGTGGGGCTCACAGTCTTAATCCCCATTTGACAGATGAGGGAACTGAGGCACAGAGAATAGAATAATAATAATAATGATAATAATAATAGCATTTATTAAGCACTTACTATGTGCAAAGCACTGTTCTAAGTGCTGGGGGATACAATAATAATAATAATAATAATGGCATTTGTTAAGCGCTTACTATGTGCAAGGCACTGTTCTAAGTGCTGGGGAGGGGAAACAAGGTAATGAGGTTGTCCCATGTGGGGCTCACAATCTTAATCCCCATTTGACAGATGAGGGAACTGAGGCACAGAGAATTGAATAATAATAATAATAATAATAGCATTTATTAAGCGCTCACTATGTGCAAAGCACTGTTCTAAGTGCTGGGGGATACAATAATAATAATAATAATGGCATTTGTTAAGCGCTTACTATGTGCAAGGCACTGTTCTAAGTGCTGGGGAGGGGAAACAAGGTAATGAGGTTGTCCCATGTGGGGCTCACAATCTTAATCCCCATTTGACAGATGAGGGAACTGAGGCACAGATAATATAATAGTAATAATAATAATAGCATTTATTAAGCGCTTACTATGTGCAAAGCACTGTTCTAAGCTCTGGGGGATACAATAATAATAATAATAATGGCATTTGTTAAGCGCTTACTATGTGCAAAGCACTGTTCTAAGCACTGGGGAAACAGGGTAATGAGGTTGTCCCACGTGGGGCTCACAGTCTTAATCCCCATTTGACAGATGAGGGAACTGAGGCACAGAGCATATAATAATAATAATAATAATAATAATAATAATAATAGCATTTATTAAGCGCCTACTATGTGCAAAGCACTGTTCTAAGTGCTGGGGGATACAATAATAATAATAATGGCATTTGTTAAGCGCTTACTATGTGCAAGGCACTGTTCTAAGCGCTGGGGAGGGGAAACAAGGTAATGAGGTTGTCCCATGCGGGGCTCACAGTCTTAATCCCCATTTTACAGATGAGGTAACTGCGGCTCAGAGAAGTTAAGTGGCTTACCCAAGGTCACACAGCAGACACGTGGTGAAGCCGGGATTCGAACCTATGATCTCTGACTCCAAAGCCCAGGCTCTTTCCCCTGAGCCACGCTGCTTCCCCGGGTAATCGAAGTTGTCCTACGTGGCGCTCACAATCTTAATTCCCATTTTACAGATGAGGGAACTGAGGCCCAGAGAAGTTAAGGGACTTACCCAAAGTCACACAGCTGAGAAGTGGCAGAGCTGGGATTAGAACCCATGACCTCTGACTCCCAAGCCCGGGCTCTTTCCACTGAGCCATGCTGCTTCCCCAGGTAGGGAAGCTCTTCCCCACTCGGGAAGATCCCGGGCCTGAGAGCCAGAAGGACCTGGGTTCCTATCCCCGCTCCGCCACTTGACTGCTGTGTGACCTTGGGCAAGTCATTTCGCTTCTCTGAGAAGCTGCTGAGAAGCAGCGTGGCTCAGTGGAAAGAGCCCGGGCTTTGGAGTCAGAGGTCACGGGTTCAAATCCCGGCTCTGCCACTTGTCAGCTGTGTGACTTTGGGCAAGTCACTTCACTTCTCTTAACAGGAGCAGCGTGGCTCAGCGGAGAAAAGCATGGGCTTTGGAGTCAGAGGTCATGGGTTCGAATCCCGGCTCCGCCACATGTCTGCTGTGTGACCTTGGGCAAGTCACTTCACTTCTCTGAGTCTCAGTTCCCTCATCTGTAAAATGGGGATTAAGACTGTGAGCCCCACGTGGGACAACCTGATCACTTTGTATCCCCCAGCGCTTAGAACAGTGCTCTGCACATAGTAAGCGCTTAACAAATGCCATCATCATCATCATCATTTTTCTCTGGGCCTCAGTTACCTCATCTGGAAAATGGGGATTAAGTCTGTGAGCCCCACGTGGGACAACTTGATTACTGTGTATCTACCCCAGCGCTTAGAACAGTGCTTTGCACATAGTAAGCGCTTAATGAATGCCATTATTATTATTCTCTGGGCCTCAGTTCCCTCCTCTGGAAAATGGGGATGAAGACTGTGAGCCCCACGGGGGACAAGGACTGTGTCCAACCTGATTAATTTATATCTCACCTAGTGTTTAGAACAGTGCTTACTATTATTAACAATAATAATAATTATTATTATTATTATTGTTATTTTGAGCCTGGGGGAGGGAGGGAGTAGAGCTGTTCTGAGCCCAGAGGAGAGGTGGGGGAAGTAGGGCTGTGTGGCTTAGTGGCTAGAGCACTGCTCTGCACATAGTAAGCGCTCAATAAATACGATTGATGATGGGAATCAGAAGAACCTGGGTTCTAAACCCAGCCCCTCCACACATGTACTGTGTGAGCTTGGGTAAGTCACTTCACTTCTCTGGGCCTGAGTTCCCTCATTCATTCATTCATTCAATCATTGAGCACTTACCATGTGCAGAGCACTGTACTAAGCGCCAGAGAAGCAGCATGGCTCAGTGGAAAGAGCCCGGGCTTTGGAGTCAGAGGTCATGGGTTCAAATCCCAGCTCCGCCAATTGTCAGCTGTGTGACTTTGGGCAAGTCACTTCACTTCTCTGTGCCTCGTCTGTAAAACGGGGATGGACTGTGTGCCCCCCGTGGGACAACCTGATCACCTTGTATCTCCCCCCTCGGTGCTTAGAACAGTGTTTTGCACATAGTAAGCACTTAATAAATGCCATCATTATTAGTAGTAGTACAATAAACAGGAAACGGTGACATTCCCTGCGCACAATGAACCTACAGCCTGGGGCGGGGGGAGTCAGACGTGAATACAAATAAATAAAATGACAGATGTGTTCATAACGTGGTGTGGGGTTGGGAAGAGAGGAAGAGCAAAGGGAATAATTCAGGATGAAGCGGAAGGGAGTGGGAGGAGAGGAAAAGTGGGGCTTAGCCTAGCAAGGCCTTTTGGAGGAGATGGGCCTTCAGTAATAATAATAATAATAATAATAATAATAGCAGCATTTGTTAAGCGCTTACTATGTGCCAAGCACTGTTCTAAGTGCTGGGGTAGATACAAAGTAATCAGGTTGTCCCACATGGGGCTCATAGTCTTAATCTCCATTTTATGGATGAGGGAACTGAGGCCCAGAGAAGTTAAGTGACTGTCCCAAGGTCACACAGCAGACAAGTGGCGGAGCCGGGATTTGAACCCATGACCTCTGACTCCAAAGCCCGGGCTCTTTCCACTGAGCCACGCTGTAAGGCTTTGAAGGCGGGGAGAGTCGTTGTCTGTGGGATGTAAGAGAAGCAGCGTGGCTCCGTGGAAAGAGCACGGGCTTTGGAGGCAGAGGTCATGGGTTCGAATCCCGACTCCGCCACATGTCTGCTGTGTGTGACCTTGGGCAAGTCACTTAGCTTCTCTGAGCCTCAGTTACCTCATCTGGAAAACGGGGATTAAGACTGTGAGCCCCACGTGGGACAACTTGATCACCTTGTATTCCCCCTCAGTGCTTAGAACAGTGCTCTGCGCATAGTAAGCGCTTAACAAATGCCATTATTATTATTATTATTATTAAGGAGGGAGGGCATTCCAGGCCTGAGGCAGGACGTGGGCCAGGGGTCAGGGGGCGAGACAGGGGCGAGAGAGGCCCGAGGAGAAGGTGAGCGGCAACTGAGGAGCGGCGTGTGTGGGCTGAGAGGGAGGAGAGAAGCCAAATGAGGTGGTGGAAGACTGAAAATCCAATGGTGAGGAGTTTTTGTTTAATGCAGAGGTGGACGGGCAACCACTGGAGTTTTTTGGGGAGCGGGGTGAAACGTCCTGAACGTTTTTGTAGAAAAATGATCCAAGCAGCAGAGTGGAGTGTGGACAGGAGTGGGGAAGAGACAGGAGGCTGGGAGGTCAGCAAGGAGGCTGATGCAGTCACCCAGGCGGAAGAGGAGGAGTAATTGTACAGAGAAGCAGCGTGGCTCAGTGAAAAAAGCACGGGCTTTGGAGTCAGAGGTCATGGGTTCAAATCCCAGCTCCGCCAGTTGTCCGCTGTATGACTTTGGGCAAGTCACTTCTCTTATGTGTTGCCAATTTGTACTTCCCAAGCGCTTAGTACAGTGCTCTGCACATAGTAAGCGCTCAATAAATACGATTGATTGATTGATTGATTGATTCTCTGTGCCTCAGTTACCTCATCTGTAAAATGTGGATGAAGACTGTGAGCCCCTCGTGGGACAACCTGATCACACTGTATCCGAACAGTGCTTCACCCGTAGTAAAAACTTAACAAACGCCATCATCATTATTATTATTATTACTAACGTGGTGGCAGTTTGGAATGGGGATGAAGACTGTGAGCCCGATTCATTCAGTCACATTCATTGAGCGTTTACTGTGCGCAGAGCACTGTACTAAGCGCTTGGGAAGTACAAGTCAGCAACATATAGAGACGGTCCCTGTCCGACAACGGGCTCACAGTCTAGAAGGGGGAGATAGACAACAAAACAAAACAAGACGATAGGTGTCAATACCATCAGAATAAATAGAATTATAGCTATATACACAGCATTAATAAAATACAGTAATAAATATGTACAAATAAAATAAATAGATTAATAAATATGTACAAATATAAAGTGCTGTGGGGAGGGGAAGGGGGTAGGGCAGAGGGAGTGAGGGGGGCGATGGTTGGGGAGGAGGAGGAGAGGAAAAAGAGCACTGCGGGCTAGGGACTGGGTCCAGCCCGATTTGCTTATATCCACCCCAGAGCTTAGTACAGTGCTCAGCACATAGTCAGTGCTTAACAAACACCACAATTATTATTATTATTATCAATTGATATCGACCCCAGTGCTTAGAACAGTTCTTGGCACACAGTGAGTGCTTAATGGGGATTAAGACTGTGAGCCCCCTGAGGGACAACCTGATCACCTTGTAACCTCCCCAACGCTTAGAACAGGGCTTTGCACATAGTAAGCGCTTAACAAATACCATCATTATTATTATTATTATTAACAGGTACTACAATTATTATTATTATTATTGTTCATTTATTCAATCATATTTATTGAGCGCTTACTGTGCGCAGAGCACTGTATTAAGCGGTGGGGAACGGGGCCAGGGGAGCAGCCGTGATGAGAACCCTGTGCCCCCTGAGCCCACCCCTCCGGATCCTCCGGTCCCCAGAACTACATCAAGGCCAAGAAGTATCCGACCAGCACCGGAGTGGAGGTGATCAACGACGGAGCGGAGCCCGCCACCTTCCAGCAGCTCTTCCAAAAGTGGACCGTCCCCGGAAGCACCTCGGGCCTTGGCAAGACCTACACCGTGGGAAGCATCGGTGAGCCCACAAGGCCCAAAATCCGAGATCTCTTCCCATCCGGGGTGCTCCCCCAGCTCCACCTCCACGGCCCTAGGTCTCCCAGCAATGCCCTCCAAAGGCCTGGACCCCCCGTCCCAGCTGTGCCCCCTTCCAATCTTTGCCCCCCAAGCGGGTTTATTCATTCAATCGTATTTAGGCCCTCCGCCGACTCCGTCCCCAGATTCAGAGTGGGGACGGGGGAGACTGGGCCTCCCCTAGAAGCTCCTTTCGTCTCCTGGACTTCAGGTGGCATCATCATCATCATCATCAATCGTATTTATTGAGCGCTTACTATGTGCAGAGCACTGGACTAAGCGCTTGGGAAGTACAAATTGGCAACATATAGAGACAGTCCCTACCCAACAGTGGGCATCCCCTCCTCCACCTCCCAGTCATTCATTCATTCATTCATTCAATCGTATTTATTGAGCGCTTACCGTGTGCGAAGCGCTGGAAGTACAAGTCAGCCACATGTCGAGCCGGTCCCTACCCAACAGCGGGCTCACAGTCTAGAAGTGGGAGACGGACAACAAAACAAAACATGTAGACAGTCCTGGCCTCCCTCTCCCCTCTTCCTCGCAAGGCCTATGTTGGCATTTATTAAGCGCTAACTATGTGCAAAGCACTGTTCTAAGCGCTAGAGAGGTTACACGGTGATCAGGTTGTCCCACGGGGGGCTCCCCATTTTACAGATGAGGGAACTGAGGCCCAGAGAAGTGAAGCGACTTGCCCAAAGTCACACAACTCACAATTGGCGGAGCCGGCATTTGAACCCATGACCTCTGACTAGCGGGTAGACCCCGGGCCCCGGGAGTCATAAGGTCATGGGTTCTAATCCCGGCTCTGCCACCGATCTGCTGGGTGACCTTGGGCAAGTTACTTCACTCTTCTGGGCCTCAGTTCCCTCATCTGTAAGATGGGGATTGAGAGTGGGAGCCCCACGTGGGACAGGGACTGTGTCCAGCCTGATTATCTTGTATCTACCCCGGCGCTCAGGACAGTGCCTTGCCCATAGTAAGCACCTAATAGATCATCATCATCAATCGTATATATTGAGCGCTTACTGTGTGCAGAGCACTGTACTAAGCGCTTGGGAAGTACAAATTGGCAACATATAGAGACAGTCCCTACCCAACAGTGGGCTCACAGTCTAAAAGAATAATAATAGATGCCATTACTACTAGGCCAGCCCAGCTCTGTCCCCAGATTAAGGAGATGATGGAGTGGGGACGGGGCGAACTGGGCCTTCCCTAGAAGCCCCTTCCTTCCCCAGGAGGGGGGTGGAAGGGGAGGGCGTCCAGACGGCAGCCCCCCAACTCACCCGCCCCCCTCTCCTCGGTCTCCCCCACCCCCAGCCAAGGTGGAGCAGGTGAAGTTTGACGCGGAGTCGCTCCACGCGCAGCCCCAGGTGGCCGCACACGAGAAGATGGTGGACGACGGATCCGGAGAAGTGGAGGTGAAGGGAGGAGAGGGGAGGACTGGGGAAGGGGGGAGATGGGCAGGGGGTCGCAGCGGGGCGGAGGGCGAGGAGGCGACTCCCGTGGTCCTGGGGCTGGGCGGCGCCGGGCCTTGGGCCTGGGGCTGACCATGGTCCCCGCGGGTCGGGGGTCTTCAGGTGTGGCGCATTGAGAACCTGGAACCGGTGGCTGTGGAGCCGCGTTGGCTGGGCCACCTGTTTGGGGGTGATTGCTACCTTATCCTCTACACATACTACATCAACCAGAGACCCCACTACCTCATCTACATCTGGCAGGTATGAACCCCCTCCTCCAGACGGCCCTCCACTCTCCCCCATCCCGCTCCTCCCCCGCCGGCCCTCTTCCCCTCCCTGCCCCCTTCTAGACTGTGAGCCCACTGTTGGGTAGGGACTGTCTCTATATGTTGCCAACTTGGACTTCCCAAGCGCTTAGTACAATGCTCTGCACACAGTAAGCGCTCAATAAATACAATTGATTGATTGCCCCATCCAGCCCAGCACCTCTGGGCAGCCCTCTTTCCTTCCCCCACCTGAAGACAATCCCCTCTCCCCTCCTCAACTTGTCCACCTCAGAGCATGCCCCTTCCCCACCTTCCCCCTTCCCTTTTTTAAAAATGGCATTTATTAAGCGCTTACTATGTGCCAAGCACCGTTCTAAGCGCTGGGGCGGATACAAGGTGATCAGGTTGTCCCACGGGGGGCTCACAGTCTTCATCCCCATTTTACAGATGAGGGAACTGAGGCCCAGAGAAGTGAAGTGACTTGCTCAAAGTCACACAACCGACAATTGGTGGAGCCAGGATTCAAACCCATGACCTCCGACTCCAAAGCCCGGGCTCTTTCCACTGAGCCACGCTGCTTCTCCTATAATAATTGCATTTGTTAAGCGCTTACTATTTGCAAAGCACTGTTCTAAGCGCTGGGGGGGTGGGGATACAGGGTGATCAGGTTGTCCCACATGGGGCTCACAGTCTTCACCCCCATTTTCCAGATGAGGTAACTGAGGCATGGAGAAATTAAGTGATTTGCCCAAAGTCACACAGCTGACACGTGGCGGAGCCGGGATTAGAACCCAAGCCCACGCTCTTTCCACTGAGCCACGCTTTTCCCCTGCAACCCTCCTTCCTCACCCAATTTCCTGACCCCTCTCCTCTCTTAGCCCCACATTTTCAGTAAGCGCTCAATAAATACAATTGATTGATTGATTGATTGATTGATTTTGGAACCCTCCTCCAACCCCCTTTGATATCTCCCCCACTCATTTCTGCCCTTCCTCTCCCAGGTCTCGGCCCTCGCCCCCACCCCAGATCTCTCCCTGGCTTTCACTCACTCATTCACTTATTCAGTCAGTCAGTCAGTCTTATTTATCGAGCGCTTACTGTGTGCAGAGCGCTGTACTAAGCGCTGGGGAAAGTACAATGCAAGAATAAACAGGGATATTCCCTGACCACAAGAAGCTCACGGTCTAGAAGCAGGGGGAGACAGACAGCAATACCAATAAAGAAATGACAGATATGGACAAAAGTGGTGTGGGGCTGGGAGGGGGGAAGAGCAAAGGGAGGGAGAAATTAGGAAAAGTGGGGTTTCATCTGGGAAGGCCTCTGGGAGGAGGTGGGCCTTCAACATGGCTTCGACGGAAGGTAGAGTCACTGTCGGATTTTCAAACCTTCCTATCCATCTTGCCCTATCCAACTGCCTTTTTTACGTTATTTTTTAAGCCCTTACTATGTGCCAAGCACTGTTTTTTTTTTCATTGGCATTTGTTAAGCGCTTACTATGTGCAAAGCACTGTTCTAAGCGCTGGGGAGGATACAGGGTGATCAGGGTGCCCCACGTGGGGCTCACAGTCTTCATCCCCATTTTACAGATGAGGTAACTGAGGCTCAGAGAAGTGAAGTGACTCGCCCAAGATCACACAGCAGACATGTGGCGGAGCCGGGATTCGAACCCATGACCTCTGACTCCAAAGCCCGGGCTCTTTCCACTGAGCCACGCTGCTTCTCTACTGTTCTAAGTACTGGGGTCGATACCAGCTAATCAGGTCGGACACGGTCCGTGTCCCACAGTCTCCCTCCCCATTTTACAGATAATAATAATGATGGCATTATTAAGCGCTTACTATGTGCAAAGCACTGTTCTAAGCGCTGGGGAGGTTACAAGGTGGTCAGGTTGCCCCACGGAGGGCTCCCAGTCTTAATCCCCATTTTCCAGATGAGGTAACCGAGGCACAGAGAAGTTAAGTGACTTGCCCAAAGTCACACAGCTGACATGAGGAACTGAGGCACAGAGAAGTGATGTGATTTAGAGAGAAGCAGCACAGAGAAGCAGCGTGGCTCAGTGGAAAGAGCTCAGGTTTTGGAGTCAGAGGTCATGGGTTCAAATCCCGACCGCCACTTGTCAGCAGTGTGACTTTGGGCAAGTCACTTCGCTTCTCTGAGCCTCAGTTACCTCATCTGGAAAATGGGGATTAAGAGTGTGAGCCCCACGTGGGCCAACCTGATCACCACGTAACCTCCCCAGCACTTAGAGAAGCAGCGTGGCTCAGTGGAAAGAGCCCGGGCTTTGGAGTCAGAGGCCATGGGTTCGAATCCCGGCTCCGCCACTTGTCAGCTGTGTGACTTTGGGCAAGTCACTTCACTTCTCCGTGCCTCAAGTTACCTCATCTGTAAAATGGGGATTAAGACTGTGAACCCCCCGTGGGACAACCGGATCACCTCGTAACCTCTCCAGCGCTTAGAACAGTGCTTTGCACATAGTAAGCACTTAATAAATGCCATTATTATTATTAGAACAGTGCTTTGCACATAGTAAACGCTTAATAAATGCCATTATCATTATTATTTACCCAAGGTTACACAGCAGACAAGTGGCTAAACTGGGATTAGAACCCAGGTCCGTCTGTCTCCCAGACACGGGATCTACCTACTAGGCTATATTGCCTTCTAGACTGTGAGCCCGTTGTCGGGTAGGGACCGTCTCTATATGTTGCTGACTTGTACTTCCCAAGCGCTTAGTACAGTGTTCTGCACCCAGTTAGCGCTCAACAAATACGATTGAATGAATGAATGCTTTTCCCAACATCTCCCCCTCCCCATCTTCCCAGTCTCCCCAACAGCCCCTACTCCTTCCCATAGTAATAATGATAATTTTTTAGACTGTGAGCCCACTGTTGGGTAGGGACTGTCTCTATATGTTGCCAACTTGTACCTCCCAAGCGCTTAGTACAGTGCACTGCACACAGTAAGTGCTCAATAAATACGATTGATAGATTGATTGATGATATAATGATAATTATGATATTTCTTAAGGGCTCACTGTGTGCCAAGCACTGTACTGAGCATTGGTGTAGATAGAAGATGTTCACGTCCCACATGGGGTTCGCGGTCTAAATAGGAGGGAGACTAGGGATCGAATCCCCAGTTTGTGGATGAGGTAACCGAGGCACTGAGGAGTGAAGTGGAGAAGCAGCGTGGCTCAGTGGAAAGAGCCCGGGCTTTGGAGTCAGAGGTCATGGGTTCAAATCCCGGCTCCGCCACTTGTCAGCTGGGTGATTTTGGGCAAGTCACTTCATCATCATCATCAATCGTATTTATTGAGCGCTTACTGTGTGCAGAGCACTGTACTAAGCACTTGGGAAGTCCAAGTTGGCAACATATAGAGACAGTCCCTACCCAAAAGTGGGCTCACAGTCTAAAAGGGGGAGACAGAGAACAAAATCAAACATACTAACAACTCTGTGCCTCAGTTACCTCATCTGGAAAACGGGGATGAAGACCGTGAGCCCCCCAGGGGACAACCTGATCACCTTGTAACCTCCCCAGCGCTTAGAACAGTGCTTTGCACATACTAAGCGCTTAATAAATGCCATCATTATTATTATTAAGTGACATGCCCAAGGTCACGTAGCAGACAGGGTTTAGAACCTGGGTCTTCTGACCCTCAGGCCCGGGATCTTCCCACTAGGCCACACTGCTTTTCCATCTCCCGACCTCCCTTCCCATCCTTTGTCCGGACGGGCAGCGTTCTGTCCAAGGAGGGGTGTGAGGGTGGGTTTGTTTGTTTGTTAAGGGCATTTATTGAGTGCTTACTATGTGCAAAGCACTGTTCTAAGCGCTGGGGAGGTGACAAGGTGATCAGAAGCAGCAGAGAAGCAGCGTGGCTCAGTGGAAAGAGCCCGGGCTTTGGAGTCAGAGATCATGGGTTGGAATCCCGACTCCACCCCATGTCTGCAGTGTGACCTTGGGCAAGTCACTTAACTTCTCTGAGCCTCAGTTACCTCATCTGTAAAACGGGGATGAAGACCGTGAGCCCCACGTGGGACAACTTGATCACTTTGTATCCCCCCCAGCGCTTAGAACAGTGCTCTGCACACAGTAAGCGCTTAACAAATGTCATCATTATCATTATTATCAGGTTGTCTCACGGGGGGGGGCTCACATGTATATATGTTTGTACATATTCATTACTCTATTTATTTTACTTGTACATATCTATTCTATTTATTTTTTGTTAATATGTTTGGTTTTATTCTCTGTCTCCCCCTTCTAGACTGTGAGCCCACTGTTGGGTAGGGACCGTCTCTATATGTTGCCAACTTGTACTTCCCAAGCGCTTAGTCCAGTGCTCTGCACACAGCAAGCACTCAATAAATGCGATTTGATTAATTCCCATTTTACAGATGAGGGAACTGAAGCCCAGAGAAGTGAAGTGACTTATAATAATAATAATAATGGCATTTATTAAGCGCTTACTATGTGCAAAGCACTGTTCTAAGCGCTGGGGAGGTTACAGGGTGATCAGGTTGTCCCTCAGGGGGCTCCCAGTCTTCATCCCCATTTTCCAGATGAGGGTACTTGAGGCCCAGAGAAGTGAAGTGACTCGCTCAAAGTCATGCAGCTGATAATTGGCGGTGCCGGGGTTTGAACCCAAAGCCCGGGCTCTTTCCACTGAGCCACGTCTGGTTTGGCCTCCCTCCACCCCTCACCTCCGCAACCTCCCTCAATTCCCTCTGGAAGGAGGGAGGAAAGGAAGGAGGGGGAAGACAAGGTCAGGAGAGCTAAGGGAGGGGCCCGCAGGCTCAGACCCCCACCAACATCAAACTCATCAATCGCATTTATTGAGCGCTTACTGTGTGCAGAGCACTGTACTAAGCGCTTAGCACTGCCGTTGGCTTTAAAATCCTCCATCCCCTCGCCCCCTTCTACCTCACCTACCTACTCTCCTCCTCCAGCCCGGCCCGCACACTTGGCTCCTCTAACACCTTCTCCCTGGGCCTCCATCTCGCCTCCCTTGCCATCGACCTCTCGTCCACATCCTGCCTCTGGTCTGGACCTCCCTCCCTCCTCAAATAGGGAAGCAGCATGGCTTCCCTATTCCCCCTTCCTTCCTCTCCCCCTCGTCCCCCTCTCCATCCCCCCCATCTTACCTCCTTCCCTTCCCCACAGCACCTGGATATATGTTTGTACATATTTATTACTCTATTTATTTATTTATTTTACTTGTACATATCTATTCTATTTGTTTTATTTTGTTAGTATGTTTGGTTTTGTTCTCTGTCTCCCCCTTTTAGACTGTGAGCCCACTGCTCGGTAGGGACTGTCTCTATATGTTGCCAACTTGTACTTCCCAAGCACTTACTACAGTGCTCTGCACACAGTAAGCGCTCAATAAATATGATTGATGATGATGATGATGCTTAGTGGAAAAAGCCAGGGAGTCGGAGGTCACGGGTTCTAATCCCGGCTCCGCCACTTGTCAGCTGTGTGACCTTGGGCAAGTCACTTAACTTCTTTGGGCCTCAGTTCCCTCCCCTGTCAAATAGGGATGAAGACTGTGAGCCCCGCGTGGGACAACCTGATCAATCAATCGTATTTATTGAGCGCTTACTGTGTGCAGAGCACTGGACTAAGCGCTTGGGAGGTACAAGTTGGCAACATCTAGAGACAGTCCCTACCCAACAGTGGGCTCACAGTCTAAAAGGGGGAGACAGAGAACAAAACCAAACATCCTAACAAAATAAAATAAATAGAATAGATATGTACAAGTAAAATAAATAGAGTAATAAATATTACAAACATATATACAGGTGCCGTGGGGAAGGGATGGGGGGGATGGAGAGGGGGACAAGGGGAAAAGGAAGGAAGGGGCTCAGTCTGGGAAGACCTGATCACCTTGTATCTACCCCAGCGCTTAGAACAGTGCCTGACACATAGTAAGCGCTTAACAAATACCACTATTATTATTATTACTGGGAGTCAGAGATCATGGGTTCTAATCCCGGCTCCGCCACTTGTCAGCTGTGTGACCTTGGGCGAGTCACTTAAATTCTTTGGGCCTCAGTTCCCTCCTCTGTCAAATAGGGATGAAGACTGTGAGCCCCGCGTGGGACAACCTGATTACCTTGTATCTACCCCAGCGCTCAGAACAGTGCTTGACCCATAGTTAACACTTAGCAAATACCATCATTATTATTATTATTATCATTCTACCAACAGACAATGACTCTCCCCAACTACAAAGCCTTATTGAAGGCCCATCTCCTCCGAGAGGCCTTCCCAGACTAAGCCCTCCTTTCCTCTTCATCATCAATCATCAATCGTATTTATCGAGCGCTTACTGTGTGCAGAGCACTGTACTAAGCGCTTGGGGAGTACAAGTTGGCAACATAGGGCCTCTTCTCCCACTCCCTTCTGCTTTGCCCTGATTCGCTCCCTTTCTTCATCCACCCCCACCACCATTTATTTATTGATATCAATGTCTGTCTCCTCCTCTGGACGGTAAGCTCGCTGTGGGCAGGGAATGGGTCTGTTTATTGTTGCACTGTTGATTCATTCAGTCGTATTTATTGAGCGCTTACTGCGTGCAGAGCACCGTACTAAGCTCTTAGGGGAGTAGCACTCTGCATACGGTAAGCGCTCAATAAATATGATTGACCGACTGACCGACTGCATCCCATCGGCCCCACAGGGCAGCTCGGCCACCCAGGACGAGATCGCGGCCTCGGCCTACCAAGCCGTCATCCTGGACCAGAAGTACCAACAACAGGCCGTGCAGATCCGGGTGACCATGGGCAAGGAGCCGCCCCACCTCATGGCCATCTTCAAGGGCCGCATGGTCATCTACAAGGTGAGGGGGAGGGATCAATCAATCAATCAATCAATCGTATTTATTGAGCGCTTACTATGTGCAGAGCACTGTACTAAGCGCTTGGGAAGTACAAATTGGCATCACATAGAGACAGTCCCTACCCAACAGTGGGAGCCCGCCTTCCCACTCCCACTCCCTCTCTCCCAGCCCTGCTCCCCTGCGGCTCCCATCCCACTCATCCCAGCTCCCTGCTCCATCCCGGACACACATGTATATTTATTATATATTACACATTTGAGAAGCAGCGTGGCTCAGTGGAAAGAGCCTGGGCTTTGGAGTCAGAGGTCATGGGTTCAAATCCCAGCTCCGCCGCTTGGCAGCTGTGTGACTTTGGGCAAGTCACTTCACTTCTCTGGGCCTCAGTTCCCTCACCTGGACAATGGGGATGAAGACTGTGAGCCCCCTGTGGGACAACCTGATCACCTTGTATCCCCCCAGCGCTTAGAACAGTGCTTTGCACATAGTAAGCGCTTAACAAATGCCATTATTATTATTATTATTATTATTATTATTATTATCATTACCCTGAGGCGCAGGCAAGCAGGAAGAGGCCGAGACCACCACCTCACCATCACCACCACCGCTGCGTTCTCCTCCTTCTCATCCTCTTCATCCTCTTCCTTGTCCTCCTCGCCTCTTCCTCCTCATCCTCCCCATCCTCATCTTCCTCATCCTCCTTGTCCTCTTCCTCCTCCTCCTCTTCATTATCCTTGTCCTGGTCCTCCTTCTCATCCTTGAGAAGCAGCATGGCTTAGTGGAAAGGGCATGGGCTTGGGAGACAGAGGTCATGGGAGACTGTGCGCCCGTTGTTGGGTAGGGACCGTCTCTATATGTTGCCAACTTGTACTTCCCAAGCGCTTAGTCCAGTGCTCTGCCACACAGTAAGCGCTCAATAAATATGATTGAATGAATCAATAAATAATGGGTTTTAATCCTGGCTCTGCCACTTGTCTGCTGGGTGACCCTGGGGAAGTCACTTCACTTCTCTGTGCCTCAGTGACCTCAATTGTAAAATGGGGATTAAGACTGTTGAGCCCCACGTGGGACAACCTGATTACCTTGTCTCTACCCTAGCGCTTAGAACAGTGCTTGTCATGTAATAAGCGATTAACAAATAACATTATTATTATTCTTATCAATCAATAAATCAATCAATCATATTTATTGAGCGTTTACTGTGTGCAGAACACTGTACTAAGCGCTTGGGAAGTACAAGTTGGCAACATATAGAGACAGTCCCTACCCAACAGTGGGCTAACACTCTAAAAGGGGGAGACAGAGAACAAAACCAAACATACTAACAAAATAAAATAAATAGAATAGATATGTACAAGTAAAATGAATAAATAAATAAATAGAGTAATAAATATCATCCTCCTTGTCCTCTTCCTCCTCCTCATCCTCGTCCTCCTCTTCATCATCCTTGCCCTGGTCCTCCTTCTCATCCTTGAGAAGCAGCGTGGCTTAGTGGAAAGAGAGACAGTGGCTTGGGAGACAAAGGTCATGGGTTCTAATGGGTTTTAATCCTGGCTCTGCCACTTGTCTGCTGGGTGACCTTGGGAAAGTCATTTCACTTCTCTGGGCCTCAGTGACCTCATCTGTAAAATGGGGGTGAAGACTGCTGAGCCCCACGTGGGACAACCTGATTACCTTGTCTCTACCCCAGTGCTTAGAACAGTGCTTGCCAAGTAGTAAGCAATTAACAAATACCATTATTATAATTATCCTCCTCCTTGTCCTCTTCCTCCTCCTCCTCCTCCTCCTCTTCATCATCCTTGTCCTGGTCCTCCTTCTCATCCTTGAGAAGCAGCGTAGCTTAGTGGAAAGAGAGACAGTGGCTTGGGAGACAGAGGTCATGGGTTCTAATGGGTTTTAATCCTGGCTCTGCCACTTGTCTGCTGGGTGACCTTGGGAAAGTCATTTCACTTCTCTGGGCCTCAGTGACCTCATCTGTAAAACGGGGATGAAGACTGCTGAGTCCCACGTGGGACAACCTGATTACCTTGTCTCTACCGCAGCACTTAGAACAGTGCTTGTCAAGTAGTAAGCAATTAACAAATACCATTATTATTATTATCCTCCTCCTTGTCCTCTTCCTCCTCCTCCTCATCCTCCTCTTCATCATCCTTGTCCACGTCCTCCTCCTCATCCTCCTTCTCATTCTCCTCCTTGTCCTCATCCTCCTTCTCATCCTCCTCCTTGATCTTTTCCTCCTTCTCATCCTCGTCTGCCCTGTCCTCCTCCTCCTCGTCATCATCCTCGTTCATTCATTCATTCAATCGTATTTATTGAGCGCTTACTGTGTGCAGAGCACTGTACTAAGCGCTTGGGAAGTACAAGTTGGCAACATATAGAGACGGTCCCTACCCAACAGTGGGCTCACAGTCTAGAAGGGGGAGACAGACAACAAAATGAAACATATTAACAAAATAAAATAAATAGAATAGTAAATATGTACAAGTAAAATAAAGTAATAAGTATGTACAAACATATATACAGGTGCTGTGGGGAGGGGAAGGGAGGTAGGGAGGGGGATGGGGAGGGGGAAGAGGAGGAGAGGAAGGAGGGGGCTCAGTCTGGGAAGGCCTCCTGGAGGAGGTGAGCTCTCAGTAGGGCCTTGAAGGGAGGAAGAGAGCTAGCTTGGCGGATGTTGGGAGGGAGGGCATTCCAGGCCCGAGGGAGGACGTGGGCCGGGGGTCGACGGCGGGACAGGCGAGAGCGAGGCCTAACAGTGAGGAGATTAACGGCAGAGGAGCGGAGGGTGCGGGCTGGGCTGGAGAAGGAAAGAAGGGAGGTGAGGTAGGAGGGGGTGAGGTGATGGATGGACGGCCTTGAAGCCGAGGGTGAGGAGTTTTTGCCTGATGCGTAGGTTGATTGGTAGCCACTGGAGATTTTTGAGGAGGGGAGTAACATGCCCAGAGCGCTTCTGCACAAAGATGATCCGGGCAGCGGTGTGAAGTATAGATTGAAGTGGGGAGAGACAGGAGGATGGGAGATCAGAGAGGAGGCTGATGCAGTAATCCAGTCAGGATAGGATGAGAGATTGAACGAGCAGGGTAGCGGTTTGGATGGAGAGGAAAGGGTGGATCTTGGCAATGTTGCGGAGGTGAGACCGGCAGGTTTCGGTGACGGATTGGATGTGAGGGGTGAACGAGAGAGCGGAGTCGAGGATGACACCAAGGTTGCGGGCTCGTGAGACAGGAAGGATGGTAGTGCCGTCAACAGTGATGGGAAAGTCAGGGAGAGGGCAGGGTTTGGGAGGGAAGATAAGGAGTTCAGTCTTGGACATATTGAGTTCTTGTCCTCATTCTCGTCCTCCTCCTTGTCCTCTTTCTCATCCTCCTTCTCCTCGTCTTCCTCTTCCTCTTCATCATCCTCGTTCTCATCCTGTTCCTCCTCCTCCGCCTCCTCCTCCGCCTCCTCCTCCTGTCAATCAATCAATCAATCATATTTATTGAGCGCTTACTATGTGCAGAGCACTGTACTAAGCGCTTGGGAAGTACCAATTGGCAACATATAGAGACAGTCCCTACCCAACAGTGGGCTCACAGTCTAAAAGGGGGAGACAGAGAACAGAACCAAACATACCAACAAAATAAAATAAATAGGATAGAAATGTACAAGTAAAATAAATAAATAAATAGAGTAATAAATATGTACAAACATATATACATATATACACTGCACCCTGTCAGGGGTGGACCACTAAAGATGGAGTCATTCCATGCCACGCACTGCCCACCCCTCAGCCCCTCATCCGGGGTCCCAAGTGGGCAGGGAGGGGAAAAGGGAGGGGGCAAGTGTTTTGATAAAGCGTGAAAGGATGAGGTCAGAGGTGCAGGTGGCGGGGATAATAATAATAATGATAACAATGTTGGTATTTGTTAAGCGCTTACTATGTACCAGGCGCTGTGCTAAGCGCTCGGATAGATAGAGAAGCAGCATGGCTTAGTGGAAAGAGCCCGGGCTTGGGAGTCAGAGGATGTGAGTTCTAATCCCGGCTCTGCCACTTGTCTGCTGCGTGATCTTGGGCAAGCCACTTAACTTCTCTGGGCCTCAGTTACCTCATCTGTAAAATGGGGATTAAGACTGAGCCCCACGTGGGACAGCCTGATTACTTTTTATCTACCCCAGCACTTAGAACAGTGCTTGGCACATAGTAAGTGCTTAACAAATCCTATTATTATTATTATTAACAAATATCATCATCATCATCATTATTATTATTGTTATTACAAGCAAATTGGGTTGGACACAGTAGTCCCTGTCCCACGTGGGGCTCACAGTATTGGTCCCCATTTTACAGATGAGGGAGCTGAGGCCCAGAGAAGTGACCTGCCCAAGATCACACAGCAGACAAGTGCGGCTTAGTGGAAAGAGCCTGGGCTTGGGAGCCCGAGGTTGTGGGTTCTAATCCCGGCTCCACCGCTTGTCAGCTGTGTGACTTTGGCAAGTCACTAACATCTCTGTGCCTCAGTTACCTCATCTGGAAAATGGGGATTAAGACTGTGAGCCCACGGGGGAAAACCTGATAACCTTGTATCTACCCCAGTGTTTAGAACAGTGCTTGGCACATAGTAGGCGCTTAACAAATACCATCATCATTATTATTATGTGACGGAGCTGGGATTAGAACCCATGACCTTCTGACTCCCAGGACTGTGCTCTAGCCACTAGGCCATGCTGCTTCACTACTCCATCACTGTGGTATTTACTAAGCGCTTACTATGTGCTAAGCACCGGGATAGATGCAAGGTCATCAGATCAGGCACAGTCCCTGTCCCGCATGGGACAGTAGGAGGGAGAGCACGTACTGAATCCCCATTTTCCAGATGGAGAAACTGAGGCTCAGAGGACGTGAAATGACTTGCCCAAGGTCACAAAGCAGACAGGTTCCAGAGCCGGGAGTAGAACTCAGGTCAATCAATCAATCAATCAATCAATCCAGGCTTTGGAGTCAGGGGTCATGTGTTCTAATCCCCGCTCCACCAACTGTCAGCTGTGTGACTTTGGGCAAGTCACTTCACCTCTCTGTGCCTCAGTTCCCTCATCTGTCAAATGGGGATTAAAACTCTGAGCCCCCCCGTGGGACAACCTGATCACCTTGTAACCTCCCCAGTGTTTAGAACAGTGCTTTGCGCATAGGAAGCACTTAACAAATACCATCAATATTATTATTAATCAATTGTAATTATCAAGCACTTATTGTATGCAGAGCACTGTACTAAATGCTTGGGAGAGTGCAATACAACAAAATTGGCAGATTCGTTCCACCCTTCTTGACGAGCTCACAGTTTAAAGGTGAAGATGGACATTAATAGAGAATTGCAGAGAAGCAGCGTGGCTCAGTGGAAAGAGCCCGGGCTTTGGAGTCAGAGGTCATGGGTTCAAATCCCGGCTCCGCCACTTGTCTGCTGTGTGACTTTGGGCAAGTCACTTCACTTCTCTGGGCCTCAGTTTCCTCATCTATAAAACGGAGAGGAAGATGGTGAGCCCCACGGGGACAACCTGGTCACCTTGTATCCCCCCCCAGCGCTTAGAAAAGTGCTTTGCACATAGTAAGCGCTTAACAAATGCCATTATTATTGTCTCCCCCTTTTAGACTGTGAGCCCACTGTTGGGTAGGAACCGTCTCTATATGTTGCCAACTTGTACTTCCCAAGCGCTTAGTCCAGTGCTCTGCCCACAGTAAGCGCTCAATAAATACGATTGATGATTAATAGAAATAAAGAAATGACAGATAGGGACGGAAGCGCTGTGGGGTTGTGGGGTGGACGTGGTGAATAAAGCGTGCAAACTCAAGGGCAGCGCAGAAGGGAGTGGGAGAAGAGGAAATGAAAGGTTAGTCCGGGAAGGCCTCTCGGAAGAGATGGGCCTTCGATAAGGCTTGGAACGAGAGTCATTGCCTGTCAGATATGAAGAGGGAGCGGCGTTCCGGGCCAGAGGCAGTCAGTCTACTATATTTATTTATTGAGTGCTTACTGCGTGCAGAGCACTGGACTAAGCCCTTGGGCGAGGGCAATAAAGCAATATAAACGGGCAGGACGGGGGCGAGAGGTCGGCGGAGAGATAGCTGAGGCCAAGGTACAGTAATTGGCATTAAAGAAACAGCGTGGCTCGGTGGAAAATCAATCAATCAATCAATCAGTCGTATTTATTGAGCGCTTACTGTGTGCAGAGCACCGTACTAAGCGCTTGGGAAGTACAAGTTGGCAACATATAGTAAACCCGGAAACCGGGAAGAGCAGCTCCTTCTATGCTGTTAGGCTGGGCTCGAGGCGATAGATTCTGGGAGTGTCGGGTGGTAACATCTGAAGTGTCAACTTGTTGGCACTTGTACGTATGTTGCCAACTTGTACTTCCCAAGCGCTTAGTACAGTGCTCTGCACACAGTAAGTGCTCAATAAATGTGACTGAATGAATGAAAAGTGGCAGGTCGGAGACTACTAAGGTAGTATTAAGGTTTAAGGGGAAGCAGCGTGGCTCAGTGGAACGAGCCCGGGCTTTGGAGTCAGAGGTCGTGGGTTCAAATCCCGGCTCCGCCACTTGTCAGCTGTGTGACTTTGGGCAAGTCACTTCACTTCCCTGGGCCTCAGTTCCCTCATCTGTAAAATGGAGATGAAGACTGTGAGTCCCACGTGGGACAACCTGATTACCTTGTATCTGTCCCAGCGCTTAGAACAGTGCTTTGCACATAGTAAGCGCTTAACAAATACCAACATTATTATTATTATTATTATTATTATATAGAGACAGTCCCTACCCAACAGTGGGCTCACAGTCTAAAAGGGGGAGACAGAGAACAAAACCAAACATACTAATAAAATAAAATAAATAGAATAGATAGGTACAAGTAAAATGAATAAATAAATAGAGTAATAAATATGTACAAACATATATACATATATACAGGTGCTGTGGGGAAGGGAAGGAGGTAAAATGGGGGGGATGGAGAGGGGGGCGAGGGGGAGAGGAAGGAAGGGGCTCAGTCTGGGAAGGCCTCCTGCAGGAGGTGAGCTGTCAGTAGGGCCCGGGCTTTGGAGTCAGAGGTCATGGGTTCAAATCCTGGCTCCACCAATTGTCAGCTGGGTGACTTTGGGCAAGTCGCTTCACTTCTCTGGGCCTCAGTTCCCTCATCTGTAAAATGGGGATTAAGACTGCGAGCCCCCCCCACTGTGGGACAACCTGATCACCTTGTAACCTTCCCAGCACTTAGAACAGTGCTTTGCACATAGTAAGCACTTAATGAATGCCATCATTACTATTAGAGGAGTGAAGTGTGTGGGCTGGATGGGATTAGGAAAGTAGTGGGGTGAGGTAGGAGGGGGGCAAGGTGGTGGATGACTTTAAAGCCAATCGTGTGGAGTTTCTGTCTGATGCAGAGGTGGATGGGCCAACACTGCAGGTTTTTGAGGAGTGGGGAAACGTGGGCTGAACGTTTTTGTAGAAAAATGATCCGGGCAGCAGAGTGAAGACTAAGTGCTCAGTACAGTGCTCTGCACACAGTAAGCGCTCAATAAATACGATTGATGATGGACTGGAGTGGGGAGAGACAGGAGGCTGGGAGGTCAGCGAGGAGGCTGATACAGTCATCCAGGCGGGAGAGGATGAGTGCTTGGATCCCTTCTAGACTGTGAGCCCGTTGTTGGGTAGGGACCGCCTCGATATATCACCAATTTGTACTTCCCAAGCGCTTAGTCTCATGCTCTGCACACAGTAAGCGCTCAATAAATACGATTAAATGAATGAATGAATCAGCATGGTAGCAATTTGGACGGAGAGGAAGGGACGGACTTTAGCCATGCTGTGAAGGTTGAAACTGACAATATTTGGTGACAGTTTGAATTCTGACACCTGCCTACAAGGTTTGTTTTGTTGTCTGTCTCCCCCTTCCAGACCCTACTGAAAGCTCACCTCCTCCAGGAGGCCTTCCCAGACTGAGCCCCCTCCTTCCTCTCCCCCTCGCCCCCCCTCCATCCCCCGCCTTACCTCCTTCCCTTCCCCACAGCACCTGTATATATGTATATATGTTTGTACAGATTTATTACTCTATTTATTTATTTTACTTGTACATATCTATTCTATTTATTTTATTTTGTTAATATGTTTGGTTTTGTTCTCTGTCTCCCCCTTCTAGACTGTGAGCCCACTGTTGGGTAGGGACTGTCTCTGTATGTTGCCACCTTGTACTTCCCAAGCACTTAGTACAGTGCTCTGCACACAGTAAGCGCTCAATAAATATGATTGATTGATTGATTGATTGATTGATTGTGAGCCCGTTGTTGGGTAGGGACCGTCTCTATATGTTGCCGACTTGTACTTCCCAAGTGCTTAGTACGGTGCTCTGCACACAGTAAGCGCTCAATAAATATGATCGAATGAATGAATGTGGGTTGAATGAGAGAGAGGAGTCGAAAGTTACGGGCATGTGAGGCAAGGATGGTGGTACCGTCTACAGTGATGGGAAAGTCATGGGGAGGACGGGGTTTGAGTGGAAAGGTGAGCCCCTTCTAGACTTTGAGCCCACTGTTGGGTAGGGACCGTCTCTATATGTTGCCAACTTGTACTTCCCAAGAGCTTAGTACAGTGCTCTGCACACAGTAAGCGCTCAATAAATATGATTGAATGAATGAAAGGTGAGATCTATTACAGACATGTTCAATTTGCAGTGTTGCTGGGACATCCAAGTAGAGATGTCTGAAGGCGGGAGGAGATTCATTCATTCATTCATTCAATCGTATTTATTGAGCGCTTGCTGTGTGCAGAGTACTGTACTAAGCGCTTGGGAAGTAGAAGTCGACAACATATAGAGACGGTCCCTACCCAACAATGGGCTCACAGTCTAGAAGGGGGACACAGAAAACAAAACAAAACATGTAGACAGGTGTCAAAACCGTCAGAATAAATAGAATTATAGCTATATGCCTATTATTAACAAAATAAATAGAATGGTAAATATGTACAAGTAAAATAAAATAGAGTAATAAATCTGGACAAACATATATACAGGTGCTGTGGGGAGGGGAAGGAGGAAGGGCGGGGGGGATGGGGAGGAGGAGAGGAAAAAGGGGGCTCAGTCTGGGACCGAGACTGGAAAGAGGGAGAGAGATCAGGACTGGAGGGGGAGATTTGGGAATCACCCGCATGGAGGTGGGAGTTGAAGCCATGAGGTGAATGAGTTCTCCATTCATTCAATCATTCAATCGTATTTATTGAACGCTTACTGTGTGCAGAGCATTGTACTAAGCGCTTGGGAAGTACAAGCTGGCAACATATAGAGACGGTCCCTACCCAACAACGGGCTCATTCATTCATTCATTCATTCAATCGTATTTACTGACCGCTTACTGTATGCAGAGCACTGTACTAAGCGCTTGGGAAGTCCAAGTTGGCAACATATAGCGACGGCCCCTACCCAACAGTGGGCTCACAGTCTAGAAGGGGGAGACAGAGAACAAAACAAAACATATTAACAAAATAAAATAAATAGAATAAATATGTACAAGTAAAATAAATAAATAAATAGAGTAATAAATCCGTACAAACATATATACATATATACAGGTGCTGCGGGGAAGGGAAGGAGGTAAGGCGGGGGGATGGAGAGGGGGAGGAGGGCTCACAGTCTCCAAAGGAGTGGGTGGAAATGTTAGTATGTTTGGTTTTGTTCTCTGTCTCCCCCTTTTAGACTGTGAGCCCACTGTTGGGTAGGGACTGTCTCTATATGTTGCCAATTTGTACTTCCCAAGCGCTTAGTACAGTGCTCTGCACATAGTAAGCGCTCAATAAATACGATTGATGATGATGAGGACCCAGAACTGAACCGTGAGGGACCCGCACAGTTAAGGGGTGGGAGGAACCCACAAAAGAGACTAAGAAAGAGCGGCAGTAGAGATAGGAGGAGAACCACAATAAGCACTCAGTAAATAGGACTGAATGAACCAGGAGCGGGCAGAGTCAGTGAGCCCTTTCTTGGGTAGGGACCGTCTCTATATGTTGCCGAATTGTACTTCCCAAGTGCTTAGTACAGTGCTCTGCACGTAGTAAGCGCTCAATAAATATGATTGAATGAATGAATGAATGAATTTAGTATTTCATATTTTGTAAATCGTACTTAATAATAAGGTTTCCAGGAGAGGGGGGTGGGCCCCAGGGTCAAAGGCAGCTGAAAAGTCAAGGAGGATTGGGATGGAATAGAGGCCGTTGGATTTGGCAAGAAGGAGGTCACCGGTGACTCTAGAGAGGACGATTTTTTGTGCAGTGAAGCGGGCAGAAGCCAGATTGGAGGGGGTCCGGGAGAGAATCGGAGGAGAGGAATTTGAGACAGCGGGTGTAGACGACCCGCTCAAGGAGTTTGGAAAGGAAGGGTAGGAGGGAGATGGGGCGATAACGGGAGGGAGCCACGGGGTCAAGGGTGGGGGTTTTTAGGATGGGGGAAATGTGGACATGTTTGAAAGCAGTGGGGAAGAAGCCACTGGAGAGCCAACAGTTGACGATGGCAGTCAGGGAGGGAAGCAAGAAGGGGGCAAATGCTTTGATGAGCTTTTCCCAAGTGCTTAGTACAGTGCCTGATTGATTTTTGCCAATTTGTACTTCCCAAGCGCTTAGTACAGTGCTCTGCACACAGTAAGCGCTAAATAAATACGATTGATTATGATGATGATCAATCAATCAATCGTATTTATTGAGCGCTTACTATGTGCAGAGCACTGTACTAAGCGCTTGGGAAGTACAAATTGGCAACACACAGAGACAGTCCCTACCCAACAGTGGGCTCACAGTCTAAAAGGGGGAGGCAGAGAACAGAACCAAACATACCAACAAAATAAAATAAATAGGATAGAAATGTACAAGTAAAATAAATAAATAAATAAATAGAGTAATAAATATGTACAACCATATATACATATATACAGGTGCTGTGGGGAAGGGAAGGAGGTAAGATGGGGGGGGATGGAGAGGGGGACGAGGGGGAGAGGAAGGAAGGGGCTCAGTCTGGGAAGGCCTCCTGGAGGAGGTGAGCTCTCAGCAGGGCCTTGAAGGGAGGAAGAGAGCTAGCTTGGCGGAGGGGCCATTGATCATTGATGATGATTTGATGAGGTGTGGAGGAATGGGGTCAGAGGCGCAGGTGGAGGGGGTGGATTTTTGAAAGAAGGTGGAAGATCTCTCGACTTCTCACTGGGCCTTGATCTCGCCTGCTGTCGACCCCCGGCCCCCGTCCTCCCCCTGGCCCGGAATGCCCTCCCTCCGTACATCCGCCAAGCTAGCTCTCTTCCTCCCTTCAAAGCCCTACTGAGAGCTCACCTCCTCCAGGAGGCCTTCCCAGACGTGCCGCTGCCCCTCCAGCCATAATGGATCATGTATGTGCCTCATTACCATGAAATGAGCAGCACCCACTTACTCACTTTTGCATTAGTTCCCCCTTCTAGACTGTGAGCCCGTTGTTGGGTAGGGACCGTCTCTATGTGTTGCCAATTTGTACTCCCAAGCGCTTCATACAGTGCTCTGCACACAGTAAGCGCTCAATAAATACAATTAAATGAATGAATGAGCCCCCCTTTTCCTCTGCTCCTCCTCCCCTCCCCATCGCCTGGACTCATTCATTCATTCGTTCAGTTGTATTCAGCATATTTAGCATTATCGTATTGTGCATTATAGCTTTAATTCTATTTGTTCTGACGGTTTTGACACCGGTCCGCATATTTTGTTTTGTTGTCTGTCTCCCCCTTCTAGACTGTTAGCCCGTTGTTGGGTAGGAGCCATCTATATGTTGCCGACTTGTACTTCCCAAGTGCTTAGTACAGTGCTCTGCACATAGTAAGCACTCAATAAATACGATTGAATGAATGAATGAATGAATTATAGCTTTAATTCAATTTGCTCTGACGGTTTTGACACCCGTCCACGTTTTGTTGTCTGTCTCCCCCTTCTAGACTGTGAGCCCGTTGTTGGGTAGGGACCGTCTCAATAAATATGACTGACTGAATGAATGAATTTAGTATTTCATATTTTGTAAATCGTATTTAATAATAATAATGATGGCGTTTATTAAGCACTTACTATGTGCAAAACACTGTTCTAAGTGCTAGGGGGGTTACAAGGCAATCAGGTTGTCCCACGGGGGGCTCACAGTCTGAATCCCCATTTTACAGATGAGGTCACTGTATAATGCTATAATTCTATTTATTCTGACGGTTTTGACACCTGTCTACATGTTTTGTTTTGTTTTCTGTGTCCCCCTTCTAGACTGTGAACCCATTGTTGGGTAGGGACCATCTCTATATGTTGTCAACTTGTACCTCCCAAGCGCTTAGTCCAGTGCTCTGCACACAGTAAGCGCTCAATAAATACAATTGAATGAATGAATGAATGAATCTCCTCCCACCTTCAGACATCTCTACTTGGATGTCCCACCAACACTGCAAATTGAACATGTCTATAATAGATCTCACCTTTCATTCATTCAATCGTATTTATTGAGCACTTACTGTGTGCAGAGCACTGTACTAAGCGCTTGGGAAGTACAAGTTGGCAACATATAGAGACAGTCCCTACCCAACAGTGGGCTCACAGTCTAGAATAAATATTTATCTACCAAATAGACAAATAGAATTAAAGCTATAATGCACAATACAATAATGCTAAATATGCTGAATACAGTGGGCTCAGATACCACAGTTATTATTAGGGGGTTTGAGGAGGGAGTGAAAGGTGTGAAACAACTGAAATCTTTTAGACTGTGAGCCCACTGTTGGGTAGGGACTGTCTCTATATGTTGCCAACTTGGACTTTCCAAGCGCTTAGTCCAGTGCTCTGCACACAGTAAGCGCTCAATAAATATGATTGATTGAGCGCTTAGTCCAGTGCTCTGCACACAGTAAGCGCTCAATAAATATGATTGATTGATTGATTCAAGGGTCCGGAGCGGGATGGGGAGAGGAATCCTGCCCTAATCCGCAGGCCCGCGCTGACTCTGGGGGTCGTCTCTCCCATAGGGGGGCACTTCCCGGGCGGGCAACCCCGAGCCGGAGCCCGCCACCCGGCTGTTTCAAGTGAGGGGCAGCCACGACAAGAATACCAAAGCCATCGAGGTCCTGCCGCGGGGCGCCTCCCTCAACTCCAACGACGTCTTCGTCCTCAAGACCCAGTCCTGCTGCTACCTCTGGTGTGGGAAGGTGGGTGACGGCGGACGGGGTCCCCAAGGTCGCGGGGCGGTAGGAGGGGTGGGCAGAGGCAGCCCCCCGCACTCTCCCTCTAGCTGGTCTTTTAGACTGGGAGCCCGCTGTTGGGTAGGGACCATCTCTATATGTTGCCAACTTGGACTTCCCAAGCGCTTAGTACAGTGCTCTGCACATGGTAAGCGCTCAATAAATACGATTGATGATGATGATGATGTTGGGAAGGTGGGTGACGGCGGAGGGGGGTCCCCAAGGTCGCGGGGCGGTAGGAGGGGTGGGCAGAGGCAGCCCCCGCCCTCTCCCTCTAGCTGGTCTTTTAGACTGGGAGCCCACTGTTGGGTAGGGACCATCTCTATATGTTGCCAACTTGGACTTCCCAAGCGCTTAGTACAGTGCTCTGCACACGGTAAGCGCTCAATAAATACAATTGATGATGATGATGATGTTGGGAAGGTGGGTGACGGCGGAGGGGGTCCCCAAGGTCGCGAGGTGGTAGAAGGGGTGGGCAGAGGCAGCCCCCCGCCCTCTCCCTCTAGCTGGTCTTTTAGACTGGGAGCCCACTGTTGGGTAGGGACTGTCTCTATATGTTGCCAACTTGGGCTTCTCAAGCGCTTAGTACAGTGCTCTGCACACGGTAAGCGCTCAATAAATACGATTGATGATGATGATGATGTTGGGAAGGTGGGTGACGGCGGAGGGGGTCCCCAAGGTCGCGGGGCGGTAGGAGGGGTGGGCAGAGGCAGCCCCCCCGCCCTCTCCCTCTAGCTGGTCTTTTAGACTGGGAGCCCACTGTTGGGTAGGGACCGTCTCTATATGTTGCCAACTTGGACTTCCCAAGCACTTAGTACAGTGCTCTGCACACGGTAAGCGCTCAATAAATACGATTGATGATGATGATGATGTTGGGAAGGTGGGTGACGGCGGAGGGGGTCCCCAAGGTCGCGAGGTGGTAGAAGGGGTGGGCAGAGGCAGCCCCCCGCCCTCTCCCTCTAGCTGGTCTTTTAGACTGGGAGCCCACTGTTGGGTAGGGACTGTCTCTATATGTCGCCAACTTGGGCTTCTCAAGCGCTTAGTACAGTGCTCTGCACACGGTAAGCGCTCAATAAATACGATTGATGATGATGATGATGTTGGGAAGGTGGGTGACGGCGGAGGGGGTCCCCAAGGTCGCGGGGCGCTAGGAGGGGTGGGCAGAGGCAGCCCCCCGCCCTCTCCCTCTAGCTGGTCTTTTAGACTGGGAGCCCACTGTTGGGTAGGGACCGTCTCTATATGTCGCCAACTTGGACTTCCCAAGCGCTTAGTACAGTGCTCTGCACACGGTAAGCGCTCAATAAATACGATTGATGATGATGATGATGTTGGGAAGGTGGGTGACGGCGGAGGGGGTCCCCAAGGTCGCGGGGCGGTAGGAGGGGTGGGCAGAGGCAGCCCCCCGCCCTCTCCCTCTAGCTGGTCTTTTAGACTGGGAGCCCACTGTTGGGTAGGGACCGTCTCTATATGTTGCCAACTTGGACTTCCCAAGCGCTTAGTACAGTGCTCTGCACACGGTAAGCGCTCCATAATAATAATAATGGTGGCATTTGTTAAGCGCTTACTGTGTGCAAAGCACTGTTCTAAGCGCTGGGGGGGATACAAGGTGATCAAGTTGTCCCACGTGGGGCTCAGTCTTAATCCCCATTTTTACAGATGAGGTGACTGAGGCTCAGAGAAGTTAAGTCATCATCATCATCAATCATATTTATTGAGCGCTTACTATGTGCAGAGCACTGTACTAAGCGCTTGGGAAGTACAAATTGGCAACATCTAGAGACAGTCCCTACCCAACGGCGGGCTCACAGTCTAAAAGGGGGAGACAGAGAACAAAACCAAACATACTAACAAAATAAAATAAATAGAATAGATATGTACAAGTAAAATAAATTGTGAGCCCACTGTTGGATAGGGACTGTCTCTATGTGTTGCCAACTTGGACTTCCCAAGCGCTTAGTACAGTGCTCTGCACACGGTAAGCGCTCAATAAATACGATTGATGATGATGGATGGTCCCTCTGGGGTCTCCCTCTCTCTCTCTCTCTCTCTCTCTTCCCCTGACTCCAGCTGTTTGAGCGCCAGAGAAGCAGCTTAGCTCAGTGGAAAAGATCCTGGGCTTTGGAGTCACATTTATTAGTCGTATTTAATAAATACGCATACGTAAATATTTAATATTAGTCGTATTTAATAATGATGGTATTTGTTAAGTGCTTACTACGTGCAAAGCACTACAGTGCTCTGCACACAGTAAGCGCTCAATAAATACGATTGAATGAATGAATGAATGAAGTGCTGGGGGTGTGGGGGGGATACAAGGTGATCAGGTTGTCCCACGTAGGGCTCACAGTCTTCATCCCCATTTTACAGATGAGGGAACTGAGGCTTAGAGAAATGAAGTGACTTGCCCAAGGACACTGTGAGCCCACTGTTGGGTAGGGACTGTCTCTATATGTTGCCAACTTGTACTTCCCAAGCGCTTAGTACAGTGCTCTGCACACAGTAAATACGATTGAATGAAAGAATGAATGAATGAATGAATGACACAGCAGACATGTGTGGAGTCGGGATTCGAACCCATGACCTCTGACTCCAAAACCCAGGCTCTTTCCACTGAGCCATGACTTATTGAGCACTTATTGTGTGCAGAGCACTGTACTAAGCGCTTGGGAAGTACTAGTTAGCAACATATAAAGATGGTTCTTACCCAACAACCGGCCCGGCTCTGCCACTGATCAGCTGTGTGACTTTGGACAAGTTACTTCACTTCTCTGTGACATCTGCAAAATGGGGATGAAGACTATGGGCCCCATGAGGGACAACCTGATCACCTTGTATCTGCCCCAGTGCTTAGAACAGTGCTTGGCACATAGTAAGTGCTTAACAAATACCATTACTATTATTACTATCATATTATTATACTATTACATTATATACTATTATATTATTATTATTATTGAGAAGCTCAGTGGAAAGAGCCCAGGCTTTGGAGTCAGAGGTCACGTGTTCAAATCCTGGCTCTGCCACTTGTCAGCTGTGTGACTTTGGGCAAGTCACTTAACTTCTCTGTGCCTCAGTTCCCTCATCTGGAAAATGGGGATTAAGTCTGTGAGCCCCACGTGGGACAACTTGATTACCTTGTCTCTACCCCAGCGCTTAGAACAGTGCTTTGTACATAGTAAGCGCTTAATAAATGCCATCATCATCATCATCATCATCATCAGCGTGGCTCAGTGGAAAGAGCCCGGGCTTTGGAGTCACAGGTCATGGGTTCAAATCCCAGCTCCACCACTTGTCAGCTGGGTGACTTTGGGCAAGTCACTTCACTTCTCTGGGCCTCAGTTCCCTCATCTGGAAAATGGGGATTCATTCATTCATTCATTCATTCATTCAATCGTATTTATTGAGCGCTTACTGTGTGCAGAGCACTGTACTAAGCGCTTGGGAAGTACAAGTCGGCAACATATAGAGACGGTCCCTACAGCTCCCCGCAATGGGACAAAGCCCGGGCTTTGGAGTCCCAGGTCATGGGTTCAAATCCCACTCCACCACTTGTCAGCTGGGTGCCTTTGGGCAAGTCACTTCACTTCTCTGGGCCTCAGTTCCCTCATCTGGAAAATGGGGATTCATTCATTCGTTCATTCATTCATTCATTCATTCATTCAATCGTATTTATTGAGCTCTTACTGTGTGCAGAGCATTGTACTAAGCGCTTGGGAAGTACAAGTCAGCAACATATAGAGACAGTCCCTACAGCTCCCCACCATGGGACAAAGCCCGGGCTTTGGAGTCCCAGGTCATGGGTTCAAATCCCAGCTCCACCACTTGTCAGCTGGGTGACTTTGGGCAAGTCACTTCTCTGGGCCTCAGTTCCCTCATCTGGAAAACGGGGATGAAGACTGTTTGGACAGCCTGATCCCCTTGTAACCAACCTCCCCAGCGCTTAGAGCAGTGCTTGGCACATAGTAAGCGCTTAATAAATGTCATGATTAGTATTATTGTTGTTATTAAAGGTGTCTTTCCTCCTCCTTAAGCCCCCTCCTCGTCCCCCTGGATGGGTGACCCCTTCCCCCCCTCCCCTCCCTCTGGGCTGCCCCTCGCCGTGCCCACTCCCCGGGCAGCGGGCAGGGCCTGAGCCCCTCTCCCCGTCCCCTCCGGCGGAGGCAGGGCTGCAGCGGGGACGAGAGGGAGATGGCCAAGATGGTAGCCAACACCATATCGAAGACGGAGAAGCTGGTGGTCGTAGAGGGGCAGGAGCCCCCCAACTTCTGGCTGGCCCTGGGGGGCAAGGCCCCCTATTCCAGTGACAAGAGGTGAGTCCCCCCAACACCCCACCTGGCCCTACCAACCCCCTCCAGAACCATTCACTCGTTCATTCCTATTCTATTTATTTTATTTTGTTAATACGTTTGGTTTTATTCTCTGCCTCCCCCTTCTAGCCTGTGAGCCCACTGTTGGGTAGGGACCGTCTCTAGATGTTGCCAACCTGTACTTCCCAAACGCTTAGTCCAGGGCTCTGCACACAGTCAGCGCTCAATAAATACGATTGATTGATTCAATCTATCGTTCTAGAGATTGATTCAATCTCTAGTCTATAACAGAGTCAGTATATACCAGTTATATATATATATATACCAGTCATATACATATATATGACTGTTTCTCTCTCTCTCTCTATATGTGTGTGTATATATATATATACACATATATGGCTCATTGGAAAGAGCACGGGCTTGGGAGTCAGAGGTCATAGGTTCTAATCCCGGCTCTGCCACTTGTCAGCTGTGGGACTTTGGGCAAGTCACTTCACTTCTCTGGGCCTCAGTTCCCTCATCTGTACAATGGGGATCAAGACTGTGAGCCCCAAGTGAGACAACCTGATCACCTTCTTAGTACAGTGCTCTGCACACAGTAAGCGCTCAATCAATCAATCAATCAATCGTATTTATTGAGCGCTTACTGTGTGCAGAGCACTGTACTAAGCGCTTGGGAAGTACAAGTTGGCAACATCTAGAGACAGTCCCTACCCAACAGTGGGCTCACAGTCTAAAAGGGGGAGACAGAGAACAAAACCAAACATACTAACAAAATAAATAGAATAGGTATGTACAAGTATAAATAAATAAATAGAGTAATAAATATGTACAATAAATATGATTGATTGATTGATTGTAACCTCCCCAGTGCTTAGAATAGTGCTTGGTACATAGTAAGCGCTTAATAAATGTCATTATTATTATTATTATCGTTAATAAAATAGAGTATTAAATATGTACAGATATACACAAGTGCTGTGGGGCGGGGGGGGTAGAACAGAGGGCGGGAGTAGGGGCGATGGGGAGGGGAGGAGGAACAGAAGAAAAGGGGGATGCTCAGTCTGGGAAGGCCTCTTGGAAAAATGGGGATTAAGAGTGTGAGCCCCATGGGGGACTGTCTCTATATGTTGCCAACTTGTACTTCCCAAGCACTTAGTCCAGTGCGCTGCATCATCACCATCATCATCAATCATATTTATTGAGCGCTTACTATGTGCAGAGCACTGTACTAAGCACTTGGGAAGTACAAATTGGCAACATATAGAGACAGTCCCTACCCAACAGTGGGCTCACAGTCTAAAAGGGGGAGACAGAGAACAAAACCAAACATACTAACAAAATAAAATAAATAGAATACAAATGTACAAGTAAAATAAATAAATAAATAAATAGAGTAATAAATATGTACAAACATATATACAGGTGCTGTGGGGAAGGGAAGGAGGTAAGATGGGGGGATGGGGAGGGGGACGAGGGGGAGAGGAAGGAAGGGGCTCAGTCTGGGAAGGCCTCCTGGAGGAGGTGAGCTCTCAGCAGGGCCTTGAAGGGAGGAAGAGAGCTAGCTTGGCGGATGGGCAGAGGGAGGGCATTCCAGGCCCGGGGGGATGATGTGGGCCGGGGGTCGATGGCGGGACAGGCGAGAACGAGGCCTAACGGTGAGGAGATTAGCGGCGGAGGAGCGGAGGGTGCGGGCTGCGCTGGAGAAGGAGAGAAGGGAGGTGAGGTAGGAGGGGGCGAGGTGATGGACAGCCTTGAAGCCCAGGGTGAGAAGTTTCTGCCTGATGCGCAGATTGATTGGTAGCCACTGGAGATTTTTGAGGAAGGGAGTGATATGCCCAGAGCGTTTCTGGACAAAGATAATCCGGGCAGCAGCATGAAGTATGGATTGAAGTGGAGAGAGACACGAGGATGGGAGATCAGAGAGAAGGCTGATGCAGTAGTCCAGACGGGATAGGATGAGCGCTTGAACGAGCAGGGTAGCGGTTGGGATGGAGAGGAAAGGGCGGAGCTCGGCAAGGTTGCGGAGCTGAGACCGGCAGGTTTTGGTGACAGCTTGGATGTGAGGGGTGAACGAGAGAGCGGAGTCGAGGATGACACCGAGTTTGCGGGCTTGTGAGATGGGAAGGATGGTAGTGCCGTCAACAGAGATGGGAAAGTCAGGGAGAGGGCAGGGTTTGGGAGGGAAGACAAGGAGTTCAGTCTTGGACATGTTGAGCTTTAGGTGGCGGGCGGACATCCAGATGGAGATGTCCCGAAGGCAGGAGGAGATGCGAGCCTGGAGAGAGGGGGAGAGAGCAGGGGCAGAGATGGAGATCTGGGTGTCATCAGCGTAGAGATGATAGTTGAAGCCGTGGGAGCGAATGAGGTCACCAAGGGAGTGCGTGTAGATTGAGAACAGAAGGGGACCGAGCACTGAACCTTGGGGAACCCCCACAGTAAGAGGATGGGAGGGGGAGGAGGAGCCTGCAAAAGAGACTGAGAAAGAACGACCGGAGAGATAAGAGGAGAACCAGGAGAGGACGGAGTCTGTGAAGCCAAGGTCAGATAGCGTGTTGAGGAGAAGGGGGTGGGCCACAGTGTAGAAGGGGGTGGTCCACAGTGTAGAAGGGGGTGGTCTGCACACAGTAAGCGCTCAATAAATACAATCGATTGATTGATTGATTGATTGACTGTGTCTGACCTGATTAGTTTGTATCTACCCCAAGCGCTTAGAAGATTGTTTGGCACATAGTAAGTGCTTCCCAAGTACAGTGATGATGATGACGATTAGGTTTCAGGAGGAGACCCCATCCTACGAGCCACGCCTCTTCGAGTGTTCGAACAAGACAGGCCGCTTCCTGGCCACGGAGCTGACCGACTTCACCCAGGATGACCTGGACGAGGGCGACGTCTACCTGCTGGACACCTGGGACCAGGTGGGGCGGGATCCGGGGGTCCCGCGGGGGTCCGGAGGATGGCCTCCCCTCATCCCCTCATCCTTCTAGACTGTGAGCCCACTGTTGGGTAGGGACCGTCTCTATATGTTGCCAACTTGTACTTCCCAAGCGCTTAGTACAGTGCTCTGCATACAGTAAGCACTCAATAAATACGATTGAATGAATGAATGAATCCCCCATTGAGAAGAAGTGTGGCTCAGTGGAAAGAGCCCGGGCTTGGGAGTCAGAGGTCATGGGTTCTCACCCCGGCTCTGCCACTTATCAGCTGTGTGATTTTGGGCAAGTCACTTCAATCAATCAATCATATTTATTGAGCGCTTACTGTGTGCAGAGCACTGGACTAAGCGCTTGGGAAGTACAACTTGGCCACATACAGAGACAGTCCCTAACCCAACAGTGGGCTCACAGTCTAGAAGGGGGAGACAGAGAACAAAACCAAACATACTAACAAAATAAAATAAATAGAATAGATAGGTACAAGTAAAATAAATAGAGTAATAATTAGGTACAAACATATATACAGATATCCAGGTGCTGTGGGGAAGGGAAGGAGGTAAGATGGGGGAATGGAGAGGGGGACGAGGGGGAGAGGAAGGAAGGGGCTCAGTCTGGGAAGTCCTCCTGGAGGAGGTGAGCTCTCAGTAGGGCCTCAGTTCCCTCATCTGGAAAATGGGGATGAAGACTGTGAGCCCCATGTGAGACAACCTGATCACCTTGTACCCCCCTCCCAGCACTTAGATCAGTGCTTAGCACACAGTAAGCATAGTAAGCATAGTAAGTGCTTAGCACATAGTAGAGAAGCAGTGTGGCTCAGTGGAAAGAGCCCGGGCTTTGGAGTCAGAGGTCATGGGTTCAAATCCTGGCTCCGCCACTTGTCAGCTGTGTGACTTTGGGCAAGTCACTTAACTTCTCTATGCCTCAGTTACCTCATCTGTAAAATGGGGATTAAAACTGTGAGCCCCCCCCCCATGGGACAACCAGATCACCTTGTAACCTCCCCAGCGCTTAGAACAGTGCTTTGCACATAGTAAGCGCTTAATAAATGTCATTATTATTATAGTAAGCACTTAAAAAAGTCATTATTATTATTTTTATTGTTATTATTGTTGTTGTTATCCCCCGCCTCCGGCCTTGGTCGCTAACCAGGACGAGCGCCTTTCCCGGGCTAAAAGGGACATGGCGTTGGGTGGTGGAGGGGACTAGGGCTGTGGGAGGGCCAGAGTTTTGGGGGGGTATGGTGGGGGGTGGATATATGTTGCCAATTTGTACTTCCCAAGCGCTTAGTACAGTGCTCTGCACATAGTAAGCGCTCAATAAATACGATTGATGATGATGATGATGATTCTGGGGGCGGGGGGCTGCAGGGCCCAAAGTTCTGGGGGGCCTGGGGCTGGGGTGAGGATAGGGGACCAGGGGCCTGGGACTGGCGGGTGTGGGGGCTAGTACAGCCCGGGATTGGGAGTCAGAAGGTCATGGGTTCTCATCCTGGCTCTGCCGTGTGTCTGCTGTGAGACCTTGGGCAAGTCACTTTGCTTCTCTGTGCCTCAGTTCCCTCCTCTGTAAAATGGGGGTGGAGACTATGAGTCCCACGTGGAACAACCTGATGACCTTGTATCTCCCCCAGCGCTTAGAACAGCGCTGGGCACATAGTAAGCGCTTAACAAATATCATCATTATTATTATTCTGGGGAGCTGGGACTGGGGGGCCAGGGTTCTATGGACCCGGGGCGGGGAGGGAGGGTCAGGATTCTGGGGACTTCATTCATTCATTCATTCATTTAATCATATTTATTGAGCGCTTAATGTGTGCACAGCACTGGACTAAGAGCTTGGGAAGTACAAGTTGACTTGGGACTGCATGGGCTGAGAAGCAGCATAATAATAATATAATAATAATGGCATTTATTAAGCACTTACTATGTGCAAAGCACTGTTCTAAGCGCTGGAGAGGTTACAAGGTGATCAGGTTGTCCCACGGGGGGCTCACAGTTTTTCAATCCCCATTTTCCAGATGAGGTAACTGAGGCCCAGGAAAGTGAAGTGACTTGCCCAAAGTCCCACAACTGACAATTGCTGGAGCCGGGATTTGAACCCATGACCTCTGACTCCAAAGCCCCTGCTCTTTCAACTGAGCCACACTGCTTCTCAGCCTAGTGGCTACAGCCCAGGCTTGGGAGTCAGAAGGCCATGGGTTCTAATCCCGCTTCCGCCCCAAGCCTGCAGTGTGACCTCGGGCAAGTCACTTCACTTCTCTGGGCCTCAGCTCCCTCCTCTGTAAAATGGGGATGGAGACTGCGAGCTCCAAATGGGACAGGGGCTGTGTCCAAACCCCCACCCCAGCACTTAGTACAGTGCCTGGCACAGAGTAAGTGCTTAACAAATGCTATTATTATTATTATTAGTGTCTGGAGGGCTGGGTAGGGGGGCAATCAATCAATCAATCAATCGTATTTATTATCATCAATCATATTTATTGAGCGCTTACTATGTGCAGAGCACTGTACTAAGCGCTTGGGAAGTACAAATTGGCAACATATAGAGACAGTCCCTACCCAACAGTGGGCTCACAGTCTAAAAGGGGGAGACAGAGAACAAAACCAAACATACTAACAAAATAAAATAAATAGAATAGATATGTACAAGTAAAATAAATAAATAAATAAATAGAGTAATAAATCTGTACAAACATATATACATATATACAGGTGCTGTAGGGAAGGGAAGGAGGTAAGATGGGGGAGCGCTTACTGTGTGCAGAGCACTGTACTAAGCGCTTGGGAAGTACAAGTTGGCAACATATAGAGACAGTCCCTACCCAACAGTGGGCTTACAGTCTAGAAGGGGGAGACAGAGAACAAAACCAAACATACTGACAAAATAAAATAAATAGAATAGATAGGTACAAGTAAAATAAATAAATAGAGTAATAAATATGTACAAACATATATACATATTTACAGGTGCTGTGGGGAAGGGAAGGAGGTAAGATGGAGGGATGGAGAGGGGGACGAGGGGGAGAGGAAGGAATGGGCTCAGTCTGGGAAGGCTTCCTGGAGGAGGTGAGTTCTCAGTAGGGCCTTGAAGGGAGGGGCAGGTTTCCCTGGGTTGGAGGTGGGCAGGATTCGGGGGGTCCAGAGCTGCAGGATGCCCAGACCCCCACCCCGCCTTCCTAGGGGAACCCAGGCCGGAGTGACCCCTGTCCTAGAGTTGGGGGGAAGGGGCGTGAGGGGGGTCTTCAGACCACTCCCTGAGACCCCCTTCCCCCCGGCCGGCCAGGTGTTCTTCTGGGTGGGGAAGAACTCCAACCAGGCGGAGAAGGAGGCCGCGGCCACCATGGCCCAGGAGTACCTGAAGACCCACCCCAGCGGGCGCGACCTGGGCACCCCCATCGTCGTGGTCAGGCAGGGCTACGAGCCGCCCACCTTCACCGGATGGTTCCTGGCCTGGGACCCCTTCAAGTGGACCGTGAGTGACCTTCCCTGCTGGCAGGAGGCGGGAGAGGGGACGGCTTGGGGAAGGGGTCAGCCCTAAGGGACAAAACCAGGTGACCCGTTCTCAATCAATCAATCAATCAATCAATGGCATTTATTGAGCTCTTACCATGTGCAGAGTGCTGTACTAAGCCCTCGATTCACCCCTCCACCCGCTGGAGGTGGAAAAGGGGAGGGCTTAGGGAAGAGGTCAGCTCTAAGGGACAAAAGCAACTGCCCCCTTTTCTCTCAATCAATCAATCAATTGTATTTATTGAGTGCTTACCATGTGCAGAGCACTGTACTAATCACTTGATCTACCCCCGACCCACTGGAGGTGGAAAACGGGAGGGCTTAGGGAAGGGTTCAGCTCTAAGGGACAAAAGCAATTGCCCCCTTTTCTCTCAATCAGTCAATCAATCAATCATATTTATTGAGCACTTACCGTGTGCAGAGCACTGTACTAATCACTTGATCTACCCCCGACCCACTGGAGGCGGAAAACGGGAGGGCTTAGGGAAGGGTTCAGCTCTAAGGGACAAAAGCAACTGCCCCCTTTTCTCTCAATCAATCAATCAATCATATTTATTGTGTACTTACTGTGTGCAGAGCACTGTATTAATCACTTGATCTAACCCCCACCCACTGAAGGCAGAAAAGGGGAGGGCTTAGGGAAGGGTTCAGCTCTAAGGGACAAAAGCAACTGCCCCCTTTTATCTCAATCAATCAATCAATCATATTTATTGAGCACTTACTGTGTGCAGAGCACTGTATTAATCACTTGCTCTAACCCCCACCCACTGAAGGCAGAAAAGGGGAGGGCTTAGGGAAGGGTTCAGCTCTAAGGGACAAAAGCAACTGCCCCTTTTTCTCTCAATCAATCAATCAATTGTATTTATTGAGTGCTTACCATGTGCAGAGCACTGTACTAATCACTTGATCTACCCCCGACCCACTGGAGGTGGAAAACGGGAGGGCTTAGGGAAGGGTTCAGCTCTAAGGGACAAAAGCAACTGCCTCCTTTTCTCTCAATCAGTCAATCAATCAATCATATTTATTGAGCACTTACGGTGTGCACAGCACTGTACTAAACACTAGATCTACCCCCCACCCACTGAAGGCAGAAAAGGGGAGGGCTAAGGGAAGGGTTCAGCTCTAAGGGACAAAAGCAACTGCCCCCTCTTCTCTCAATCAATCAATCAATCGTATTTATTGAGCGCTTACTGTGTGCAGAGCACTGTACTAATCGCTTGATCTACCCCCCACCCACTGGAGGCAGAAAAGGGGAGGGCTTAGGGAAGGGTTCAGCTCTAAGGGACAAAAGGAAGTGCCCCCTTTTCTCTCAATCAATCAATCAATCGTATTTATTGAGCGCTTACCGTGTGCAGAGCACTGTGCTAATCACTTGATCTACTCCCCACCCACTGAAGGCAGAAAAGGGGAGGGCTTAGGGAAGGGTTCAGCTCTAAGGGACAAAAGCAACTGCCCCCTTTTCTCTCAATCAATCAATCAATCGTATTTATTGAGCACTTACCATGTGCACAGCACTGTACTAAGCGCTTGATCCACCCCTCCACCCGCTGGAGGCAGAAAAGGGGAGGGCTTAGGGAAAGGTTCAGCTCTAAGGGACAAAAACAATTCACCCCAGGGCTTAAGGAAGGGCTTAGGGAAGGGTTAAGCGCTTAGTACAGTGCTCTGCACACAGTAAGCACTCAATAAATGATTGAATGAATGAAAAGGCTCAGCTCTAAGGCACAAAAGGAAGACCCCTTTTCTCTCAATCAATCATTGAGAGAATCAATCAATTTATTGAGCGCTTTCTGTGTGCAGAGCACTGTACTAAGCACTAGATCCAACCCCCACCCGCTGGAGGCAGAAAAGGGGAGGGTTTAGGGAAGGGCTCAGCTCTAAGGGACAAAAGCAAGTGCTCCCTTTTCTCTCAATCAATCAATCAATTGTATTTATTGAGCGCTTACTGTATGCAGAGCACTGTACTAAGCGCTTGACCCACCCACCCCCTGCCTGCTGGAGGCAGAAAAAGGGAAGCATGGGGAAAGGGTGAGTCCTAAGGGACAAAAACAGGTGACCCGTTCTCAATCAATCAATCAGTCATATTTACTGAGGGCTTACTGTGTGCAGAGCACTGTACTAAACGCTTGGGAGAGGACAGTAGAACAATAAACAGACATATTCTCTCCTCCACACACTGCAGAACACCCCACCACCAACAATCAATCAATCAATCAATCAATCGTATTTATTGAGCACTTACAGTGTGCAGAGCACTGTACTAAGCGCTTGGGAAGTCCAAGTTGGCAACATATAGAGACGGTCTCTACCCAACAGTGGGCTCACAGTGTAGAAGGGGGAGACACCAGGGATCCTCTCCATCATCATCCAGGAAACCCCTTCCCCCCCTCCCCCCTTCAGAGGGTGTCTCCTCCATTCATTCAATCATATTTATTCATTCATTCACTCAATCGTATTTATTCATTCATTCAATCAATCAATCAATCGTATTTATTGAGCGCTTACTGTGTGCAGAGCACTGGACTAAGCGCTTGGGAAGTACAAGTTGGCAACATATAGAGACGGTCCCTACCCAACAGTGGGCTCACAGTCTAGAAGGGGGAATAATAATAGTGGCATTTATTAAGCACTTACTATGTGCAAAGCACTGTTCTAAGTGCTGGGGAGGTTACAAGGTGATCAGGTTGTCCCACGAGAGGCTCACAGTCTTAATCCCCATTTTACAAATGAGGTAACTGAGGCCCAGAGAAGTGAAGTGACTTGCCCAAAGTCACGCAGCTGACAATTTGGTGGAGCCGGGATTTGAACCCCTGACCTCTGACTCCAAAGCCCGTGGTCTTTCCACTGAGCAACTGAGGCACAGAGAAGTTAAGTGACTTGACAATTGGTGGAGCCGGGATTCGAACCCATCACCTCTGACTCCGAAGCCTCTGCTCTTTCCACTGGGCCATGCTGCTTCTCATTCATTCAATCAATCGATTGAGCGCTTACTGTGTGCAGAGCACTGGACTAAGCTCTTGGGAAGGACAAGTTGGCAACATCTAGAGACGGTCCCTACCCAACAACAGGCTCAGTAAGTCAAGAAGAGCACTTACTTTGTGCAAAACACTGTACTAAGCGCTAAGCCTCCTCTGTTCAGGGGCAGCCAGCTACTAGGCCCTCCTTTCCTCTTCTTCCACTCTCTTCTGCGTCACCTTCACTTACTCCCTTTAATCATCCCCCCCTCCCTACCCCCCATCACTTATGTCCATAACCATAATTTATTAATTTCTATTCATGCCTGTCTCCCCCTCTAGACTGGAAGCTCCTTGTGGGCAAGGAATGTGTCTGTTCGATTGTTACATCGTACTGTCCCAAACGCTTAGTACAGAGCCCTGCACACAGTAAGCGCTCAATAAATACGATTGACTTCTTCAGCCCCCGTCCAGGGAAAGCCCCAGATTGGCTTTAGGGAATAATCCTAATGATGGTATTTGTTAAGTGCTCACTATGTGTCAAGCACTGTGCTAAGCGCTGAGCACTGGGGAGGCTGCCCCCAGCTCCCTCAACAACTTGTGTAGTTTTGTTGTCTATCTCCCCCTTTTAGACTGTGAGCCCGTTGTTGGGTAGGGATTGTCTCTATCTGTTGCCGAATTGTACTTTCCAAGCGCTTAGTACAGTGCTCTGCACACAGTAAGCGCTCAATAAATACCCTTCTAGACTGTGAGCCCATTGTTGGGTAGGGATTGTCTCTATATGTTGCCAACTTGGACTTCCCAAGCGCTTAGTACAGTGCTCTGCACACAGTAAGCGCTCAATAAATACCCTTCTAGACTGTGAGCCTTAATACAGTGCTCTGCACACAGTAAGCACTCAGTAAATACCCTTCTAGACTGTGAGTCCATTGCTGGGTAGGGATTGTCTCTATCTGTTGCTGAATTGTACTTTCCAAGCGCTTAGTACAGTGCTCTGCACACAGTAAGCACTAAATAAATACCCTTCTAGACTGTGAGCCCATTGTTGGGTAGGGATTGTCTCTATCTATTGCTGAATTGTACTTTCCAAGCGCTTAGTACAGTGCTCAGCACACAGTAAGCACTCAATAAATACCCTTCTAGATTGTGAGCCTTGGTACAGTGCTCTGCACATAGTAAGCACTCAATAAATACCCTTCTAGACTGTGAGCCCATTGTTGGGTAGGGATTGTCTCTACCTGTTGCCGAATTGTACTTTCCAAGCGCTTAGTACAGTGCTTTGCACACAGTAAGTGCTCAATAAATACCCTTCTAGACTGTGAGCCCATTGTTGGGTAGGGATTGTCTCTGTTGCCGAATTGTACTTTCCAAGCGCTTAGTCCAGTGCTCTGCACATACTATCGGTTGCAGAATTGTACTTTCCAAGCGCTTAGTCCAGTGCTCTGCACACAGTAAGCGCTCAATAAATGCGATTGAATGAATGAATGAATTAATAGTAAATGCTCAATAAATATGATAATAATAATAATAATAATGGCATTTCTTAAGCGCTTACTATGTGCAAAGCACTGTTCTAAGTGCTGGAGAGGTTACAAGGTGATCAGGTTGTCCCACGGGGGGCTCACAGTCTTCATCCCCATTTTCCAGATGAGGGAACTGAGGCCCAGAGAAATGAAGTGGCTTGCCCAAAGTCACACAGCTGACAATTGGTGGAGCCGGGATTTGAACCCATGGCCTCTGACTCCAAAGCCCGGCCTCTTTCCACTGAGCCATGCTGATTGAATGAATGAATAAATGAATGAACTCAGAATCAGGAGAGATAATGTTATTTGAGCACTTACTCTGTGCAGAGCACTGGGCTAAGCACTGGGCGAGAATACAAAGGTGGGAATATCAACCGGGTTCCTGCCCTCCAGTGGGCCCTGAATCTGAAAATATGAAGGGGAAGAGGGCACGGGGACGGGCACAAAAGGTTGCTGAATTATCCTTCCCAAGCGCTTAGTCCAGTGCTCTGCACACAGTAAGCGCTCAATAAATACAATAGAATGAATGAATGATGCCTGTTACAGGTTTTCCTGTCTGTCTCCCCACTTCTAGGCTATGAGCCTGCTGTGGGCAGGGAGGGTCTCTCTTTGTTGCTGAATTGTCCTTCCCAAGCGCTTAGTACAGTGCTCTGCATACAGTAAGCGCTCAATCATCATCATCATCAATCGTATTTATTGAGCGCTTACTATGTGCAGAGCACTGTACTAAGCGCTTAGGGAAGTACAAATTGGCAACATCTAGAGACAGTCCCTACCCAACAGTGGGCTCACAGTCTAAAAGGGGGAGACAGAGAACAAAACCAAACATACTAACAAAATAAAATAAATAGAATAGATATGTACAAGTAAAATAAATCATCATCATCAATCGTATTTATTGAGCGCTTACTATGTGCAGAGCACTGTACTAAGCGCTTGGGAAGTACAAGTTGGTAACATATAGAGACAGTCCCTACCCAACAGTGGGCTCACAGTCTAAAAGGGGGAGACAGAGAACAAAAACCAAACATACTAACAAAATAAAATAAATAGAATAGATATGTACAAGTGAAATAAATCATCATCATCAATCGTATTTATTGAGCGCTTACTATGTGCAGAGCACTGTACTAAGCGCTTGGGAAGTACAAATTGGCAACATATAGAGACAGTCCCTACCCAACAGCGGGCTCACAGTCTAAAAGGGGGAGACAGAGAACAAAACCAAACATACTAACAAAATAAAATAAATAGAATAGATATGTACAAGTAAAATAAATAGAGTAATAAATATGTACAAACATATATACATATATACAGGTGCTGTAAATACGATTGATTGATTGATTGATTGCTCTGCGTACAGCAAGCGCTCAATAAATACGATAGAATGAATGAGAGAAGCGACAAAACCTGAAGACAACGCGAAGACCGAACCCCAGCTCGGCCGGACTCTTGTAGCTGGAGGAGCAGAATATCTGGCTCCTCGTGCCTCAGAGTTCACAGTCACTGCCGCGGCCACAGCGAGCTCCCTCTCTACCTCATAATAATAATAATAATAATAATAATGGCATTTATTAAGTGCTTACTATGTGCAAAGCACTGTTCTAAGCGCTGGGGAGTTTACAAGGTGATCAGGTTGTCCCACCTTTCCCTGTGAGCCCACTGTTGGGTAGGGACCGTCTCTATATGTTGCCAGCTTGTACTTCCCAAGCGCTTAGTACAGTGCTCTGCACACAGTAAGCGCTCAATAAATACAATAGAATGGATGAATGATGCCTGTTACAGGTTTTCCTGTCTGTCTCCCCCCTTCTAGACTGTAAGCCCGCTGTGGACAGGGAGGGTCTCTCTTTGTTGCTGAATTGTCCTTCCCAAGCGCTTAGTACAGTGCTCTGCATACAGTAAGCGCTCAATCATCATCATCATCAATCGTATTTATTGAGCGCTTACTATGTGCAGAGCACTGTACTAAGCGCTTAGGGAAGTACAAATTGGCAACATCTAGAGACAGTCCCTACCCAACAGTGGGCTCACAGTCTAAAAGGGGGAGACAGAGAACAAAACCAAACATACTAACAAAATAAAATAAATAGAATAGATATGTACAAGTAAAATAAATCATCATCATCAATCGTATTTATTGAGCGCTTACTATGTGCAGAGCACTGTACTAAGCGCTTGGGAAGTACAAGTTGGTAACATATAGAGACAGTCCCTACCCAACAGTGGGCTCACAGTCTAAAAGGGGGAGACAGAGAACAAAACCAAACATACTAACAAAATAAAATAAATAGAATAGATATGTACAAGTGAAATAAATCATCATCATTAATCGTATTTATTGAGCGCTTACTATGTGCAGAGCACTGTACTAAGCGCTTGGGAAGTACAAATTGGCAACATATAGAGACAGTCCCTACCCAACAGTGGGCTCACAGTCTAAAAGGGGGAGACAGAGAACAAAACCAAACATACTAACAAAATAAAATAAATAGAATAGATATGTACAAGTAAAATAAATAGAGTAATAAATATGTACAAACATATATACAGGTGCTGTAAATACGATTGATTGATTGATTGATTGCTCTGCATACAGCAAGCGCTCAATAAATACGATAGAATGAATGAGAGAAGCGACAAAACCTGAAGACAACGCGAAGACCGAACCCCAGCTCGGCCGGACTCTTGTAGCTGGAGGAGCAGAATATCTGGCTCCTCGTGCCTCCGAGTTCACAGTCACTGCCGCGGCCACAGCGAGCTCCCTCTCTACCTCATAATAATAATAATAATAATAATGGCATTTATTAAGTGCTTACTATGTGCAAAGCACTGTTCTAAGTGCTGGGGAGTTTACAAGGTGATCAGGTTGTCCCACCTTTCCCTGTGAGCCCACTGTTGGGTAGGGACCGTCTCTATATGTTGCCAGCTTGTACTTCCCAAGTGCTTAGTACAGTGCTCTGCACACAGTAAGCGCTCAATAAATACGATTGATTGATTGATTGATTGATTTCCCACCCATCCTGGGCCCTGGTTCCTCTCCTCCCGCCTAAACCCGGGCCGTCCCACTAGCCGGCCCCCTCACCATCCCCAACCCCGACCGTTGAAGACCACTGTGGGCAGGGAACATGTGTGTTTATTGTTCATTCACTCATGCAATCGTATTTATTGAACGCTTACTATGTGCAGAGCACTGGACTAAGCGCTTGGGAGGCACTCAGTAGAGTGGTCCCACACAGTAAGCGCTCAATAAATGTGACCGAATGAATGTATCGTACACAGAGCTCCAAATCCTACGAGGACCAGAAGGCGGAATTGGGAAACATGGGCAACCTGAGTCAGATCGCGGCTGTAAGTATTATAATAATAATAATGATAATTGTATAAAAATTATAATATAAAATGACAATAATAAAAACTATATAATTATAATATAATTGTAATAATAATAATGATGGTATTGCGACCTGAGTCAGATCACGGCTGTGAGTATAACAACAATAATAATTGCATAATAATTATAATTATAATAATGGTATTTGTTAAGTGCTTACTATGTGCCAAGCACTGTTCTAAGCACTGGGGTAGATACAAGGTAACCGGGTTGTCCCACATGGGGTTCACAGTTGTTTGGTTTTGTTGTCTGTTTCCCCCTTTTAGACTGTGAGCCCACTGTTGGGTAGGGGCTGTCTCTATATGTTGCCAATTTGGACTTCCCAAGCGCTTAGTACAGTGCTCTGCACACAGTAAGCGCTCAATAAATACGATTGATTGATTGATTGATTTGTACTATGGTATTTGTTAAGCGCTTGCTCTGTGCCAGGCACCGTACTAAGCGCTGGGGTGGATATTTATTTATTTTACTTGTACATATTTATTCTATTTATTTTATTCTGCTAATATGTTTTGTTTTGTTCTTTGTCTCCCCCTTCTAGACTGTGAGCCCACTGTTGGGTAGGGACCGTCTCTATATGTTGCCAACTTGTCCTTCCCAAGCGCTCAGTACAGTGCTCTGCACACAGTAAGCGCTCAATAAATACGATTGAATGAATGAATGAATGAATGGATTTGAGCTAATCGGGTTGGGTACAGTCCCTGTCCCACGTGGGGCTTACAGTCTTCACCCCCATTTTGAAGAGGAGGGAACTGAGGCGCAGAGAAGTGAAGGGACTTGCCCGAGGTCACACAGTAGATGAGTGGCAGAGTCAGAATTAGAACCCATGACCTTCTGACTCCTCCCCTTAACTTCTCTGTGCCTCAGTTACCGCATCTGTAAAATGGAGATTAAAACTGTGAGCCCCCCCATGGGACAACCTGGTCACCTTGTAACTTCCCCAGAGCTTAGAACAGTGCTTTGCATATAGTAAGTGCTTAACAAATGCTATTATTATTATTATTATTATTATTATTATTATTATTCCCAGGCCTGGGCTCTTTCCACTGAGCCACGCTGCTTCCACCTGTGTTCTCCGGGCTGAGTCATCCCACCCCCACCGGCCTGCTATAATAACGATAATAATAATAGTGGTATTTGCCAAGTGCTTACTATACTACTACTACTACTACTACTACTACTACTACTACTACTACTACTACTACTACTACTAATAATAATAATAATGGTATTTGTTAAGCGCTTACTATGTGCAAAGCACTCTATGTGCCAAGCACTGCAGCTGTGGATGCAGCCTGTCCCGGTGGGCCCCCCAAATGCCCCCCAGGCCTAGGCCTGCTGGATGGGGGGAGGGAAGGGGGTTTCCATTCATTCATTCATTCATTCATTCATTCAATCATATTTATTGAGCGCTTACTGTGGGCAGAGCACTGGACTAAGCGCTTGGGAAGTACAAGTCGGCAACTTATAGAGACGGTCCCTACCCAACAATGGGCTCACAGTCTACGTATGTATATGTACATATATTTATGTATGTATATACATATATATGTTTGTACATATTTATTACTCTATTTATTTTACTTGTACATGTCTATTCTATTCATTTTATTTATTCTATTCATTTTATTTTGTTAGTATGTTTGGTTTTGTTCTCTGTCTCCCCCTTCTAGACTGTGAGCCCACTGTTGGGTAGGGACTGTCTCTATATGTTGCCAGCTTGTACTTCCCAAGCGCTTAGTCCAGTGCTCTGCACACAGTAAGTGCTCAATAAATATGATTGATTGATTGATTAGAAGGGGGAGAAGCAGCGTGGCTCAGTGAAAAGAGTACGGGCTTTGGAGTCAGAGGTCATGGGTTCAAATCCTGCCTTTGCCACTTGTCAGCTGTGTGACTTTGGACAAGTCGCTTAACTTCTCTGGGCCCCAGTTATCTCATCTGTAAAATGGGGATGAAGACTGTGAGCCCCACGTGGGACAACCTGATCACCTTGTAACCCCCCAGTGCTTAGAACGGTGCTTTGCACATTCATTCAATCGTATATATTGAGTGCTTAACAAATACCATCATTATTATTCACTCATTCAATCGCATTTATTGAGCACTTACTGTGTGCAGAGCACTGGACTAAGTGCTTGGGAAGTCCAAGTTGGCAACATATAGAGACGGTCCTACCCAAAAACGGGCTCCCAGTCTAGAATGGGGAGACAGACAACAAAACAAAACATGTGGACGGGTGTCAAGTCATCAGAATGACTAGAAGTAAAGCTAAATGCATATCGTTAACAAAATAAATAGAATAGTACATATGTACAAGTAAAATAAATAGAGTAATAAATCGGGACAAACATATATATAGGTGGGGAGGGGAAGGAGTAGGGTCGGGGGGATGGGGAGGAGGAGAGGAAAAAGGGGGCTGAGTGTGGGAAGGCCTCCTGGAGGAGGTGAGCTCTCAGTAGGGCTTTGAAGGGAGGAAGAGAGCTGGTTTGGCAGGGGGGAGGAGGGAGGGCATTCCACTGGCACCGGCCTCCGCTCTGTAGGGATCATCTCTATATGTTGCCAACTTGTACTTCCCAAGCGCTTAGTACAGTGCTCTGCACACAGTAAGCGCTCAATAAATACGATTGATTGATCGATTGATTGACTGTCCCTCAGGAGATCATCAGCACCAAGCAAGAGATCTTCAACGCCAACACCAGTTTCAACTGCGGCCCCCTGCCCCGCTTCCCCCTGGAGCAGCTGGCCAACCAGCCCGTGGACCAGCTCCCCGATGGCGTCGATCCCACCAAGAAGGAGGTGAGGACAGGAGGGCAGAGGGATGGGAGGGGAAGACCTTCCCCCTTCCCACCCACCCCCCGCCCCATCGGTTTACCTTGGATAATAATAATAATAATAATTACGGTATTTGTTAAGCGCTTACTATGTGCCAAGCACTGTTCTAAGCACTGGGGTGGATACAAGGTCATCAGGGTGTCCCACGTGGGGCTCATAGTCTTCACCCCCATTTTACAGATGAGGTAATAATAATAATAATGATGATGGCATTTGTTAAGCACTTACTATGTGCCAAGCACTGTTCTAAGTCCTGGGGTAGATACAAGGTCATCAGGGTGTCCCACGTGGGGCTCATAGTCTTCATCCCCATTTTACAGATGAGGTAATAATGATAATAATGATGATGATGGCATTTGTTAAGCGCTTACTATGTGCCAAGCACTGTTCTAAGCACTGGGATGGATACAAGGTCATCAGGGGGTCCCACGTGGGGCTCATAGTCTTCATCACCATTTTACAGATGAGGTAATGATAATAATAATGATGATGGCATTTGTTAAGCACTTACTATGTGCCAAGCACTGTTCTAAGTCCTGGGGTAGATACAAGGTCATCAGGGTGTCCCACGTGGGGCTCATAGTCTTCATCCCCATTTTACAGATGAGGTAATAATGATAATAATGATGATGATGGCATTTGTTAAGCGCTTACTATGTGCCAAGCACTGTTCTAAGCACTGGGATGGATACAAGGTCATCAGGGGGTCCCACGTGGGGCTCATAGTCTTCATCACCATTTTACAGATGAGGTAATGATAATAATAATGATGATGGCGTTTGTTAAGTGCTTACTATGTTCTAAGCACTGGGGTGGATACAAGGTCATCAGGGTGTCCCACATGGGGCTCATAGTCTTCATCCCCATTTTACAGATGAGGTAATAATAATAATAATAATAATGATGGCATTTGTTAAGCGCTATGTGCCAAGCACTGTTCTAAGCACTGGGGTCGATACAAGGTCATCAGGGGGTCCCACGTGGGGCTCATAGTCTTCATCCCCATTTTACAGATGAGGTAATAATAATAATAATGATGATGGCATTTGTTAAGCGCTTACTATATGCCAAGCACTGTTCTAAACACTGGGGTGGATACAAGGTCATCTGGGGGTCCCACGTGGGGCTCATAGTCTTCACCCCCATTTTACGGATGAGGTAATAATAATAATGATGATGATGGCATTTGTTAAGCGCTTAGTATGTGCCAAGCACTGTTCTAAGCCCTGGGGTAGATACAAGGTCATCAGGGGGTCCCACGTGGGGCTCATAGTCTTCATCCCCATTTTACAGATGAGGTTAATAATAATAATGATGATGATGGCATTTGTTAAGCACTTACTATGTGCCAAGCACTTTTCTAAGCACTGGGGTGGATACAAGGTCATCAGGGTGTCCCACATGGGGCTCATAGGCTTCATCCCCATTTTACAGATGAGGTAATAATAATAATAATGATGATGGCATTTGTTAAGCGCTTACTATGTGCCAAGCACTTTTCTAAGCATTGGGGTGGATACAAGGTCATCAGAGTGTCCCACATGGGGCTCATAGTCTTCATCCCCATTTTACAGATGAGGTAATAATAATAATAATGATGATGATGGCATTTGTTAAGCGCTTACTATGTGCCAAGCACTGTTCTAAGCACTGGGGTGGATACAAGGTCATCAGGGTGTCCCACGTGGGGCTCATAGTCTTCACCCCCATTTTACGGATGAGGTAATAATAATAATAATGATGATGGCATTTGTTAAGCGCTTACTATATGCCAAGCACTGTTCTAAACACTGGGGTGGATACAAGGTCATCTGGGGGTCCCACGTGGGGCTCATAGTCTTCACCCCCATTTTACGGATGAGGTAATAATAATAATAATGATGATGGCATTTCTTAAGCGCTTACTATGTGCCAAGCACTGTTCTAAGCCCTGGGGTGGATACAAGGTCATCAGGGGGTCCCACATGGGGCTCATAGTCTTCATCCTCATTTTACAGATGAGGTAATAATAATAATAATGATGATGATGGCATTTGTTAAGCGCTTACTATGTGCCAAGCACTGTTCTGAGCCCTGGGGTAGATACAAGGTCAATCAATCAATCAATCATATTAATTGAGCATTTACTGTGTGCAGAGCACTGTACTAAGCGCTTGGGAAGTCCAAGTTGGCAACATCTAGGGACGGTCCCTACCCAACAGTGGGTTCACACTCTAGAAGGGGGAGACAGGCAACAAAACAAAACATATTAACAAAATGAAATAAATAGAATAGATATGTACAAGTAAAATAAATAGTCATCAGGGTGTCCCACGTGGGGCTCATAGTCTTCATCCCCATTTTACAGATGAGGTAATAATAATAATGATAATGATGGCATTTGTTAAGCGCTTACTATGTGCCAAGCACTGTTCTAAGCACTGGGGTGGATACAAGGTCATCAGGGTGTCCCACGTGGGGCTCACAGTCTTCATCCCCATTTTACAGATGAGGTAATAATAATAATGATGATGGCATTTGTTAAGCGCTTACTATGTGCCAAGCACTGTTCTAAGCCCTGGGGTGGATACATGATCAATCAATCGATCAATCAATCAATCAATCAATCGTATTTATTGAGCACTTACTGTGTGCAGAGCACTGTACTAAGCACTTGGGAAGTACAAGTTGGCAACATCTAGAGACGGTCCCTACCCAACAGTGGGCTCACAGTCTAGAAGGGGAGTCAGAGAACAAAACCAAACATATTAACAAAATAAAATAAATAGAATAGATATGTACAAGTAAAATAAATAAAAAAGTCATCAGGGTGTCCCACGTGGGGCTCATAGTCTTCATCCCCATTTTACAGATGAGGTAATAATAATACTAATGATGATGATGGCATTTGTTAAGCGTTTACTATGTGCCAAGCACTGTTCTAAGCACTGGGGTAGAAACAAGGTCATCAGGGTGTCCCACGTGGGGCTCATAGTCTTCATCCCCATTTTACAGATGAGGTAATAATAATAATAATGATGATGGCATTTGTTAAGCACTTACTATGTGCCAAGCACTGTTCTAAGCACTGGGGTGGATACAAGGTCATCAGGGTGTCCCATGTGGGGCTCATAGTCTTCATCCCCATTTTACAGATGAGGTAATAATAATAATAATGATGATGATGGCATTTGTTAAGCGCTTACTATGTGCCAAGCACTTTTCTAAGCCCTGGGGTGGATACAAGGTCATCAGCGTGTCCCACGTGGGGCTCATAGTCTTCATCCCCATTTTACAGATGAGGTAATAATAATAATAATAATAATGATGATGATGATGGCATTTGTTAAGCACTTACTATGTGCCAAGCACTGTTCTAAGCACTGGGGTGGATACAAGGTCATCAGGGTGTACCACGTGGGGCTCATAGTCTTCATCCCCATTTTACAGATGAGGTAATAATAATAATAATGATGATGATGGCATTTGTTAAGCGCTTACTATGTGCCAAGCACTGTTCTAAGCCCTGGGGTAGAAACAAGGTCATCAGGGTGTCCCACATGGGGCTCATAGTCTTCATCCCCATTTTACAGATGAGGTAATAATAATAATGATGATGATGGCATTTGTTAAGTGCTTACTATGTGCCAAGCACTGTTCTAAGCCCTGGGGTAGATACAAGTGATCAGGGTGTCCCACGTGGGGCTCATAGTCTTCATCCCCATTTTACAGATGAGATAATAATAATAATAATAATGATGATGGCATTTATTAAGCGCTATGTGCCAAGCACTGTTCTGAGCACTGGGGTAGACACGAGGTAATCAAGTTGTTCCACGTGGGGCTCACAGGCTTCATCCCCATTTTAAAGATGAGGGAACTGAGGCCCAGAGAAGTGAAGTGACTTGCCTAAAGTCACACAGCTGACAAGTGGCAGAGCCGGGATTAGAACCCACGACCTCTGACTCCCAAGCTCGGGATCTTGCCACTAAGACACCCTGCTTCTACCCCGCTGGCGACCTCCATAATAATAATAATAATAGTAATAATTTTGGTATTTGTTAAGCGCTTACTATGTGCAAAGCACTATTCTAAGTGCTGGGGAGGATACAAGGTGATCAGGTTGTCCCACAGGGGGCTCACAGTCTTAATCCCCATTTTTCAGATGAGGGAACTGAGGCACAGAGAAGTTAAGTGATTTGCCCTAAGTCACACAGCTTACAAGTGGCGGAGGCAGCATTTGAACCTATGACCTCTGACTCTTGAGCCCAGGCTCTTTTCACTAAGCCACGCTGCTTCTCTATAATGATGGTATTATGATGATAGTACTATAATGGTGGAATTTGTTAAGCGCTTACTACGTGCCAAGCACTGTTCTAAGCGCTGGGGTAGACACGAGGTAAGTCAAGTTGTCCTACGTGGGGCTCACAGTCTTCATCCCCATTTAACAGATGAGGGAACTGAGTCCCAGAGAATAATAATAATAATAATAATAATGGCATTTATTAAGCGCTTACTATGTGCAAAGCACTGTTCTAAGCGCTGGGGAGGTTACAAGTTGATCAGGTTGACCCACGGGGGGGCTCACAGTCTTCATCCCCATTTTACAGATGAGGTAACTGAGGCTCAGAGAAGTGAAGTGACTTGCCTAAAGTCGCACAGCTGACAAGAGGCAGAGCTGGGATTAGAACCCACGACCTCTGACTCCCAAGCCCGGGATCTTGCCACTAAGCCACTCTGCTTCTACCTCACTGGAGACCTCCATAATAATAATAATAATAATAATAGTAGTAGTAATTATTATTATTATTATTATTATTATTTGGGTATTTGTTAAGCACTTACTATGTGCAAAAACTGTTCTCGTGCTGTGAAGGATACAAGGTGATCAGGTTGTCCCACGGGGGGCTCACAGTCTTAATCCCCATTTTACAGATGAGGGAACTGATGCCCAGAGAAGTTAAGTGATTTGCCCTAAGTCACACAGCTGACAAGTGGCGGAGGCGGGATTTGAACCCATGACCTCTGACTCCCGAGCCCAGGCTCTTTCCCCTAAGCCACATTGCTTCTCTATAATGACGGTATTATGATGATGGTACTATAATGGTGGTATTTGTTTAGCGCTTACTATGTGCCAAGCACTGTTCTAAGCCTCTAATAATAATAATAATGATGATGATGGCATTTATTAAGCACTTATTATGTGCAAAGCACTGTTCTAAGCACTGGGGAGGTTACAAGGTGATCAGGTTGTCCCACGGGGGGGCTCACCGTCTTCATCCCCATTTTACAGATGAGGTAACTGAGGCCCAGAGAAGTGAAGTGACTTGCCCAAAGTCACACAGCTGACAAGGGGCGGAGCCGGGTATCAATAAGAAACCTTACCTCATCTCAATCCATCAATCAATGGCATTTATTAAGCGCTATATGTGCAGGGCACTGTACTAAGCGCTTGGGAGCGCGTCCACTCTTCCCATCTTCAAGGCCCTACTGAAAATCGTACCTGCTCCGAGAAGCCTTCCGTGACTTACCCCTTTTTCACCTACCAGTCAATGGCATTTATTGAGTGTTTACTGTGTGCGAAGCGCGGCACTAAACACTTCAATTAATCAACGGTATTTATTGAGCACTTACTATGTGCAGAGCACTGTACTAAGCGCTTGGAAGTATAACCTCTCCCCATCTTCAAAGCCCTACTGAAAGTCATTTCTCCTCCAAGAAGCCTTCCCGGACTTACCTTTTTTTCCCCAATCAATGGTATTTATTGAGCATTTCCTGTGCGCAGGCACTGTATTAAATGCTTCAATTCATCAATTAATGGCATTCATCGAGTGCTTACTATATGCAGAGCACTGTACTAAACACTTAGAAGTATAACCTCTCCCTCTCCCCATCTTCAAAGCTCTACTGAAAGTTATACCTCCTCCAAGAAGCCTTCCCTGATTTACCTCTTTTTTTCTCTATTAATAATAATAATAATAATTGGCATTTGTTAAGCGCTTACTATGTGCAAAGCACTGTTCTAAGCGCTGGGGAGGATACAGGGTGATCAGGTTGTCCCACGGGGGGCTCACAGTCTTAATCCCCATTTTACAGATGAGGTAACTGAGGCCCAGAGAAGTTAAGTGACTTGCCCAAGATCACACAGCAGACATGTGGCAGAGTCGGGATTCGAACCCATGACCTCGGACTCCAAAGCCCGGGCTCTTTCCACTGAGCCATGCTGCTTCTCTGTTGGTCTGTTCATTGACTGTCAGTATTTATTGAGCATTTCCTGGGTGCAGAGTGCTGTACTAAACACTTCAATTAATCAATCAATGGTATTTATTGAGCGCTTACTATATGCAGAGCACTGTACTAAACGCTTAGAAGTATAACCTCTCCTCATCTTCAAAGCCCTACTGAAAGTTATACCTCCTCCAAGAAGCCTTCCCTGATTTACCTCTTTTTTTCCCTTTTGGTCTGTTCATTGTCAGTATTTACTGAGCATTTCCTGGGTGCAGAGTGCTGTACTAAACACTTCAATTAATCAATCAATGGTATTTCTTGAGCGCTTACTATATGCAGAGCACTGTACTAAACGCTTAGAAGTATAACCTCTCCCCATCTTCAAAGCCCTACTGAAAGTTATATCTCCTCCAAGAAGCCTTCCCTGATTTACCTCTTTTTTTCCCTATTGGTCTGTTCATTGACTGTCAGTATTTATTGAGCATTTCCTGGGTGCAGAGTGCTGTACTAAACACTTCAATTAATCAATCAGTGGTATTTATTGAGCGCTTACTATATGCAGAGCACTGTACTAAACGCTTAGAAGTATAACCTCTCCCCATCTTCAAAGCCCTACTGAAAGTTATATCTCCTCCAAGAAGCCTTCCCTGATTTACTTCTTTTTTTCCCTATTGGTCTGTTCATTGACTGTCAGTCTTTATTGAGCATTTCCTGGGTGCAGAGTGCTGTACTAAACACTTCAATTAATCAATCAATGGTATTTATTGAGCGCTTACTATATCCAGAGCACTGTACTAAACGCTTGGAAGTATAACCTCTCCCCATCTTCAAAGCCCTACTGAAAGTTATACCTCCTCCAAGAAGCCTTCCCTGATTTACCTCTTTTTTTCCCTTTTGGTCTGTTCATTGACTGTCAGTATTTATTGAGCATTTCCTGGGTGCAGAGTGCTGTACTAAACACTTCAATTAATCAATCAGTGGTATTTATTGAGTGCTTACTATATGCAGAGCACTGTACTAAACGCTTAGAAGTATAACCTCTCCCCATCTTCAAAGCCCTACTGAAAGTTATACCTCCTCCAAGAAGCCTTCCCTGATTTACCTCTTTTTTTCCCTATTGGTCTGTTCATTGACTGTCGGTATTTATTGAGCATTTCCTGGGTGCAGAGTGCTGTACTAAACACTTCAATTAATCAATCAATGGTATTTATTGAGTGCTCACTATGTGCCGAGCACTGTACTAAACACTTGGGAGCACATACCTTCCCCCTCTTCAAAGCCTACTGAGAATCCTACCTCCTTCCAGAAGCCTTCCCTGACTTACCTCTTTTTTTCCCATTCAGTGGTATTTATTGAGCGTTTACCGAATGTAAAGCGCTGTAGTAAGCGCATTAATCAATAAATCACTCATATTTATTGAGTGCTTATTATGTGCAGAGCACTGTACTAAGCGCTTAGGATAGCCCACTGTTGGGCAGGGCCCGTCTCTATGTGTTACCAACTTGTACTTCCCAAGCGCTTAGTACAGTGCTCTGCACACGGTAAGCGCTCAATAAATACGATTGATGATGATGATGATGATTTATTGAGTGCTTATTATGTGCAGAGCACTGTACTAAGTGCTTAGGATAGCCCACTGTTGGGCAGGGCCCGTCTCTATATGTTGCCAACTTGTGCTTCCCAAGCGCTTAGTACAGTGCTCTGCACACAGTAAGTACTCAATAAATACGATTGATGATGATGATTTATTGAGTGCTTATTATGTGCAGAGCACTGTACTAAGTGCTTAGGATAGCCCACTGTTGGGCAGGGCCCGTCTCTACATGTTGCCAACTTGTGCTTCCCAAGCGCTTAGTACAGTGCTCTGCACAGAGTAAGCGCTCAATAAATACGATTGATGATGATGATGATGATTTATTGAGTGCTTATTATGTGCAGAGCACTGTACTAAGCGCTTAGGATAGCCCACTGTTGGGCAGGGCCCGTCTCTATATGTTGCCAACTTGTACTTCCCAAGCGCTTAGTACAGTGCTCTGCACACAGTAAGCGCTCAATAAATACGATCGATGATGATTTATTGAGTGCTTATTATGTGCAGAGCACTGTACTAAGCGCTTAGGATAGCCCACTGTTGGGCAGGGCCCGTCTCTATATGTTGCCGACTTGTACTTCCCAAGCGCTTAGTACAGTGCTCTGCACACAGTAAGCGCTCAATAAATACGATTGATGATGATGATGATGATTTATTGAGTGCTTATTATGTGCAGAGCACTGTACTAAGCGCTTAGGATAGCCCACTGTTGGGCAGGGCCCGTCTCTATATGTTGCCAACTTGTACTTCCCAAGCGCTTAGTACAGTGCTCTGCGCACGGTAAGCGCTCAATAAATACGATTGAATGAATGAACGAATAGGGCATTACAACAGAATTAGCAGAAACGTTCCTTGCCCAAAACGAGTGACAGTGTAGAGGGGGGAAAGATATTAATATGAGTAAAAATGTAATTTTTAATATATGATTTAAAAATATGTCTATAACTGCTGTGGGGTTGCGGGAGGGCAAATATCAAATGTCCAAAGATCAAAGTGCGTAGATAGGGGAGTTCATTCATTCATCCAATCCAATTTGTACTTCCCAAGCGCTTAGTCCAGTGCTCTGCACATAGTAAGCGCTCAATAAATACGATTGATTGACTGATTGATCCAATCGTATTTATTGAGCACCTACTGTGTGCCAAGCACTGTATCCAGAGCGTTCAATGCAACAGAGCTGGTAGACTTGATGTGTCTGTTGATTGTTGTATTGCAATCAATCAATCAATCAATCGTATCTATTGAGCGCTTACTGTGTGCAGAGCACTGTACTAAGCGCTTGGGAAGTACAAGTTGGCAACATCTAGAGACTGGCCCGACCCAACAGTGGGCTCATAGTCTAAAAGGGGGAGACAAAACATACTAACAAAAGAAAATAAATAGAATAGATATGTACAAATAGAGTAATAAATATGTACAAACATATATACAGGTGTATATATGTATATATGGTGTTTTTTTAATATATTGTATATTTTTTATGTATATATGGTGTTTTTTAATTGGTGTTTCCTGTCCCCTGATGGACTTCGGGGACTCTTTAGGCAGGGAGAAGGGTTTTGCAGGCCAAGGGGAGCGGAAAAGAAAGCCCTGCAACGGAACGGGCGCTCGCTGGTACTTCCCAAGCGCTTAGTCCAGTGCTCTGCGCACAGTAAGCGCTCAATAAATACGATTGATTGACTGATTGATCCAATCGTATTTATTGAGCACCTACTGTGTGCCAAGCACTGTATCCACAGAGTTCAATGCAACAGAGCTGGTAGACTTGATGTGTCTGTTGATTGTTGTATTGCAATCAATCAATCAATCGTATTTATTGAGCGCTTACTGTGTGCAGAGCACTGTACTAAGCGCTTGGGAAGTCCAAGTTGGCAACGTATAGAGACAGTCCCTACCCAACAGTGGGCTCACAGTCTAGAAGGGGGAGACAGAGAACAAAATCAAACATACTAACAAAATAAAATAAATAGAATAGATATGTACAAGTAAAATAAATAAATAAATACACTACACTAATAATAATAATAATGGAATTTGTTAAGTGCTTAGCATGTGCCAAGCACTGTTCAAAGCACTGGGGAGGATACAAGGTGATCAGGTTGTCCCACGTGGGGCTCACAGTCTTAATAAATAGAATAGATATGTACAAGTAAAATAAATAGAGTAATAAATATGTACAAATATATATACAGGTGTATATATGTATCTATGGTGTTTTTTAATATATATGTATATATATGTATATTTTTAATGTATATATGGTGTTTTTTAATTGGTGTTTCCTGTCCTCTGATGGACTTCGGGGACTCTTTAGGCAGGGAGAAGGGTTTTGCAGGCCAAGGGGAGCGGAAAAGAAAGCTCTGCAACGGAGCGGGCGCTCGCTGGTACTTCCCAAGCGCTTAGTCCAGTGCTCTGCGCTCAGTAAGCGCTCAATAAATCCGATTGAACGAATGAATGAATGGCTTAGCGTCCCCCTCGTCTCTACTCTCCAGTCTCACCGCACTGACCAGACGAACCAGTTACACAACTAGAGATTGCACTTTCCCAAGCGCTTAGTCCAGTGCTCTGCACACGGTAAGCGCTCAATAAATATGACTGAATAAATGAATAAGTTCCCTCTACACTGTGAGCTGCTTGTGGGCAGGGAATGTGTCTGTTTATTGTTGTATTGTCCTCTCCTATGCACTTAGCACAGAGCTCCACATACAGTAAGCGCTCAATAAATACAATCAAAGGAACGAATACTACAATTAATTATTATTAATTAATAATTATTATCAATTTTTATTTTTCACCTGTAAAATGGGGATGAAGATTGTGAGCCCCACATGGGACAGGGACTGGGTCCAACTTAATAATAATAATAACAGTGGCATTTATTAAGCCCACTGTTGGGTAGGGACGTCTCTATATGTTGCCAACTTGTACTTCCCAAGCGCTTAGTACAGTGCTCTGCACACAGTAAGCACTCAATAAATACGATTGATGATGATGATGATGATGATTGTGAGCCCCACATGGGACAGGGACTGGGTCCAACTTAATAATAATAATAACAGTGGCATCTATTAAGCCCACTGTTGGGTAGGGACGTCTCTATATGTTGCCAACTTGTACTTCTCAAGCGCTTAGTCCAGTGCTCTGCACACAGTAAGCGCTCAATAAATACGATTGATGATGATGATGATGATGAAGAAGATTGTAAGCCCCACATGGGACAGGGATTGGGTCCAACTTAATAATAATAATAATAATGGCATTTATTAAGCCCACTGTTGGGTAGGGACCGTCTCTATATGTTGCCAACTTGTACTTCCCAAGCGCTTAGTACAGTGCTCTGCACACAGTAAGCGCTCAATAAATACGATTGATTGATTAGGCGCTTACTATGTGCAAAGCACTGTTCTAAGCGCTGGGGAGGTTACAAGGTGATCAGGTTGTCCCACGTGGGGCTCACAGTCTTCATCCCCATTTTACAGATGTGGTAACTTGAGGCACAGAGAATAATGATGGCATTTATTAAGCGCTTACTATATGCAAAGCACTGTTCTAAGCGCTGGGGAGGCTACAAGGTGATCAGGTTGTCCCACGAGGGGCTCACGGTCTTCATCCCCATTTTACAGCTGAGGTCACTGAGGCCCAGAGAAGTTAAGTGACTTGCCCAAAGTCACACAGCTGACAATTGGCTAAACCGGGGCTTAAAACAGTGCCTGACACATAGTAAGCTCTTAACAAATGCTCAGGGTGGGCAGGGAATGTGTCTGTTGTGGTATTATACTATCCCAAGAGCTTAGTATAATAATAATAATAATAACAATAATAATAACAATAATAATGTTGGTATTTGTTAAGCATTTACTATCTGCCAAGCACTGTTCTAAGCACTGAAGGGGGGATACAAAGGAAATCAAGGTTGTCCCACGGGGGGCTCACAGTCTTAATCCCCATTTTACAGATGAGGGAACTGAGGCCCAGAGAAGTGAAGCGACTTGCCCAAAGTCACACAGCTGACAAGTGGCAGAGAAGCGGCGTGGCTCAGTGGAAAGAACCCGGGCTTGGGAGTCAGAGGTCGTGGGTTCTAATCCCGGCTCTGCCACTTGTCGGCTGGGTGACTTTGGGCAAGTCACTTCACTTCTCTGGGCCTCAGTGACCTCATCTGGAAAATGGGGATGAAGACCGTGAGCCCCATGTGGGGAAAACCTGGTCACCTTGTAGCTACCCCAGCGCTTAGAGCAGTGCTTTGCACATAGTAAGTGCTTAACAAATACTATTATTATTATTATTATCATTATTATTATAACCCATGACCTCCGACTCCCAAGCCCGGGCTCTTTCCACTGAGCCATACTGCTTCTCTTACGCACAATAAGTACTCGATAAATACGACAATGAATGAATGAACAAATACCACTAAAATAAAGGCGCTCACTCCATCCCCTTGATTGATCCCGGGTTCCTGTCCCTTGTATTTCCCTGCTCCCGTTCCCGGGCGCTGACTCAGTTTCTCAAACAATCCCCCCGGCCGGCTCCCTCCGGGCCGACACCCTCGTGTCCCCTGCCCCCGGAGCCGTGCCCCAGCTCCTTTGTACTACAGTGCTCAGGCCCGGGCCTGGCACATAGTAAGCGCTTAACAAATACTGGACTGTCCGGGGGGGGGGGGGGGGAGCGGAGTCAGTTAAATCACGGGCTGAGGCCCTGAGGTTAGGGAAGGCAAAGGTCCCTGCCCTCTGGAAATTTCTCTCTCTCTCCTTTCTTTCTCTTTCTTTTTTATTTTCTTCCCTTCGTCCTTCCCTCCCTCCCATCCTTCCTTCGTTCCTTCCTTTCTCTTTTTCTTCCTTCCTTCCTTCCTTCCTTCCTTCCTTCCTTCCTTCCTTCCTTCCTTCCTTCCTTCCTTCCTTCCTTTCTTTCTTTTCTCTTTTTCTTTTCTTTCTTTCTTTTCTTTCTTTTTTCTTTCTTTCCTTCTTTCCTTCTTTCTTTCTTTCTTTCTTTCTTTCTTTCTTTCTTTCTTTCTTTCTCTTTTCCGTCCTTCCTTCCTTCCTTCCTCTTTCTCTCTTTTTTCCTTCCTTTCTTTCTCTTATTCTTTCTCTCTTTTCTTCATAACTTTCTTTCTCTTTCTTCTTTCCTTTCTTTCGTTCTCTTTCTTTCTTTTTCTTTCTTTCTTTCTTTCTTTTTCTTTTCCTTCCTTCCTTCCTTCCTTCCTTTCTCTTTCTTCCTCTTTTTCTTCCTTTCTCTTTCTTTCTCTCTTTCTTTCTTTCTTCGTACCTTTCTTTCTCTTACCCTTTCTTTTTCTTCCTTCCTTTCTTTCTCTCTCTTTCTCTCTCTCTTTCTTTCTTTTTCTTTCTTTCTTTCTCTCTTTCTCTTTCTTTCTTTCTTTCTTTCTTTTCTCTTTTTCTTTTCTTTCTTTCTTTCTTTTCTTTCTTTTTTTCTTTCTTTCTTTCTTTCTTTTTCTTTCTTTCTTTCTTTCTTTCTTCCTTCCTTTCTTTCTCTCTTTTTTCCTTCCTTTCTCTTATTCTTTCTCTTTTCTTCATACCTTTCTTTCTCTTCTTTCCTTTCTTTCGTTCTCTTTCTTTCTTTCTTTTTCTTTTCCTTCCTTCCTTCCTTCCTTTCTCTTTCTTCCTCTTTTTCTTCCTTCCTTTCTCTTTCTCTCTCTCTTTCTTTCTTCGTACCTTTCTTTCTCTTTCTCTTTCCCTTTCTTTTTCTTCCTTCCTTTCTTTCTCTCTCTTTCTTTCTCTTTCTTTCTTTCTCTCTTTCTCTTTCTTTCTTTCTTTCTTTCTTTCTCTTTCTTTCTTCCTTTCTCTCCTTTCTTTCTTTCTTTCTTTCTTTCTTTCTTTCTTTCTTTCTTTCTTTCTTTCTTTCTTTCTCTTTTTCTTCCTTCCTTCCTTCCTTCCTTCCTCTCCTTTCTTCTTTCTTTCTCTCTTTCTTTCTTTCTTTCTTTCTCTTTTCCTTCCTTCCTTCCTCTTTCTCTTTTTTCCTTCCTTTCTCTCTCTTATTCTTTCTCTTTTCTTCATACCTTTCTTTCTCTTTCTTCTTTCCTTTCTTTCTTTCGTTCTCTTTCTTTCTTTCTTTCTTTTTCTTTTCCTTCCTTCCTTCCTTCCTTTCTCTTTCTTCCTCTTTTTCTTCCTTCCTTTCTCTTTCTCTCTTTCTTTCTTCATACCTTTCTTTCTCTTTCCCTTTCTTTTTCTTCCTTCCTTTCTTTCTCTCTTTCTTTCTCTTTCTTTTTCTTTCTCTCTCCCTTTCTTTCTCATTCTTTCTTTCTTTCTTTCTTCCTTTCTCTCCTTTCTTTCTTTTCTTTCTTTCTTTCTTTCCTTCTCTTTTTCTTCCTTCCTTCCTTCCTTCCTTCCTTCCTCTCCTTTCTTTCTTTCTTTCTTTCTTTATTTCTTTCTTTCTCTCTTTCTTCCTTTCTCTTTTCTCTTTCTTTCTTTCTCTTTCTTTCTTTCTTTCTTTCTTTCTTTCTTTCTTTCCTTCCTTTCTTTCTTTCTCTTTTCCTTCCTTCCTTCCTTCCTTCCTTCCTCTTTCTTTCTCTCTTTTTTCCTTCCTTTCTTTCTCTTATTCTTTCTCTCTCTTTTCTTCATACCTTTCTTTCTCTTTCTTCTTTCCTTTCTTTTTCGTTCTTTCTTTCTTTCTTTTTTCCTTCCTTCCTTCCTTCCTTCCTTCCTTCCTTTCTCTTCCTCTTTTTCTTCCTTCCTTTCTCTTTCTCTTTCTTTCTTTCTTCGTACCTTTCTTCCTCTTTCCCTTTCTTTTTCTTCCTTCCTTTCTTTCTCTCTTTTTCTTTCTCTCTTTCTCTTTTTCTCTTTCTTTTTCTTTCTTCTTTCTTTCTCTCTTTCTTTCTTTCTTTCTTTCTCTTTTCCTTCCTTCCTTCCTCTTTCTCTTTTTTCCTTCCTTTCTTTCTCTTTTTCTTTCTCTCTCTTTTCTTCATACCTTTCTTTCTCTTTCTTCTTTCCTTTCTTTCGTTCTCTTTCTTTCTTTTTCTTTCTTTCTTTCTTTCTTTCTCTTCCTTCGTTCCTTCCTTCCTTCCTTTCTCTTTCTTCCTCTTTTTCTTCCTTCCTTTCTTTCTCTTTCTCTCTTTCTTTCTTCGTACCTTTCTCTTTCCCTTTCTTTTTCTTCCTTCCTTTCTTTCTCTCTTTTTCCTTCTCTCTTTCTCTTTCTTTCTTTCTTTCTTTCTTTCTTTTCCTTCCTTTCTTCCTTCCTCCCTTCCTTCCTTTCTCTTCCTTCCTTCCGTCCTTTCTTTCTTTCTCATATCAATCGATCAATCAATCAATCATATGCATTGAGCGCTTACTGTGTGCAGAGCACTGTACTAAGCGCTTGGGAAGTACAAGTTGGCAACATATAGAGACAGTCCCTACCCAACAGTGGGCTCACAGTCATATCTCATTCATTCATTCAATCTTATTTATCGAGAGCTTCCTGTGTGCAGAGCACTGGACTAAGCGCTTGGGAAGTGCAAGTCGGCAACATCTAGAGACGGTCCCTACCCAACAACGGGCTCACAGTCTGGAAGGGGGAGACAGACAACAAAACAAAAGAAGTAGACAGGCGTCAATACCATCAAAATAGATAGAATTATAGCTATAGACACATCATTAATAAAATAGAGTAATAAATCTGTACAAATATACACAAGTGCTGTGGGGGGGGGAGGGAGGAGGGTGATGGGGAGGGGAGGAGGAGGAGAGGAAAAAGGGGGGCTCAGTCTGGGAAGGCCTCCTGGAGGAGGTGAGCTCTCAGTAGGGCTTTGAAGGGAGGAAGAGAGCTAGTCTCAAGGAGGGGCTAGGCTGGCAGTTGCACCAGGGAGCCCTTGGGCTTAACCAAGGAAAGCTTTTTTATTTGTATTTTTTTATTTTTTAATGGTGTATGTTAAGCGCTCACTATGTCAGTCAATCATATTTATTGAGCGCTGTATGCAGAACACTGTACTAAGCGCACGGGAGGATACGGGATAACAATAGAACATTCATTCAATCATATTTATTGAGCGCTTGCTGCACACAGAGCTCAATAAATAAGCACTAGGGAGAGGATAACATATATAACATCTAACATGTTATAACATATAACATGGAAGCAGCATGGCTCAGTGGAAAGAGCCCGGGCTTTGGAGTCAGAGGCCTTGGGTTCAAATCCCGGCTCCGTCACTTGTCAGCTGTGTGACTTTGGACAAGTCACTTCACTTCTTTGGGCCTCAGTTCCCTCATCTGTAAAATGGGGATGAAGACTGTGAGCCCCTCGTGGGACAACCTGATTACCTTGTAACCTCCCCAGCGCTTAGAACAGTGCTGTGCATATAGTAAGCGCTTAATAAATGCCATTATTACTATTATTATTATTATTCTCCATGTCTCAAGTTACCACATCTGTAAAATGGGGATGAAGACTGTGAGCCCCCCATGGGACAACCTCATCACTGCGCTTAGAACAGTGCTTTGCACATAGTAAGCGCTTAACGAATACCTACATTATTATTATTATTATTATTATGAACATTCATTCATTCAATTGTATTTATTATTAACATTCATTCATTCAATTGTATTTATTGAGCGCTGACTGTGTGCAGAGCACTGGACTAAACACTTGGGAGAGGACAAAACAACATTAAACAGACACATTCATTCAATCGTATTTATTCTGACAACTTGCCACCCGTCCACATGTTCTGTTTTGTTCTCTGTCTCCCCCTTCTAGACTGTGAGTCTGTTGTTGGGTAGGGACCCTCTCTATATGTTGCCAACTTGTACTACCCAAGCGCTTAGTACAGTGCTCTGCACACAGTAAGCGCTGAATAAATATGATTGAATGAATGAATTGAGAGCTTACTGTGTGCAGGGCACTGTACTAATGGCTTGACATTCTGGGCCCACAATGAGCTTAATTAATTAATGTTGGTATTTGTTAAGTGCTTACTATGTGCAAAGCACTGTTCTAAGCACTGGGGAAGACACAAGGTGATCAGGTTGTCCCATGTGAAGCGCTTAGTACAGTGCTCTGCACACAGTAAGCGCTCAATAAATACGATTGAATGAATGAATGAATGTGGGGCTCACAGTCTCCTGCTCTTCTGCTTCTTCTCTTCTGCTTCTTATGGTCCAGTGGGGGAGACAGACATTGAAGTAAATAAATAAGAGAAGCAGCGTGGCTCGGTGGAAAAGAGCCCGGGCTTTGGAGTCAAAGGTCATGGGTTCAAATCCCGGCTCCGCCAATTGTCAGCTGTGTGACTTTGGGCAAGTCACTTCCCTTCTCTGGGCCTCAGTTACCTCATCTGGAAAATGGGGATGGAGACTGTGAGCCCCCCGTGGGACAATCTGATTACCTTGTAACCTCCCCAGCGCTTAGAACAGTGCTTTGCACATAGTAAGTGCTTAATAAATGCCATAAAAAATAAATAAATATATGAATTACAGCTATGGACATAAGTGTCGTGGGGCTGAGGGACAATAGAAGACGAGGAAAGGACGGTTTAGTCAGGGAAGGCTTCTTGGAGGAGATGGGCCTTCTGTAAGGCTTGGAAGCGGGGGGACACTCTCTCCAAAGCTCTGCACCCAGTAAGCACTCAATAAATCCCATCGATTGGTTGATAATAATAATAATGACGGCATTTATTAAGCGCTTACTATGTGCAAAGCACCGTTCTAAGCGCTGGGGAGGTTACAAGGTGATCAGGTTGTCCCACGGGGGGCTCACAGTCTTCATCCTCATTTTACAGATGTGATAACGAGGCAGAGAATAATAATAATAATTATAGATAGATAGAGAAGCAGCGTGGCTCAGTGGAAAGAGCCCGGGCTTTGGAGTCAGAGGTCACGGGTTCAAATCCCGGCTCCACCACTTGTCAGCTGTGTGACTTTGGGCAAGTTACTTGACTTCTCTGGGCCTCAGTTCCCTCGTCTGTAAAATGGGGATTGTCTGTGAGCCCCCCGTGGGACAACCTAATCACTTTGTATCCTCTCCAGCGCTTAGAACAGAGCTTTGCACATAGTAAGCGCTTAATAAATGCCATCATCATTATTATTATTATCAGGTTGTCCCACGTGGGACTCACAGAATTAATCCCCAATTTACAGATGAGGGAACTGAGGCCCAGAGAAGTGAAATGCCTTGTCCAAAGTCAGCTGACAATTGGCGGAGCCGGGATTTGAACCCGTGACCTCTGACTCCAAAGCCCGGGCTCTTTCCACTGAGCCACACTGCTTCTCTAGCCGATAGTAACCAATGGCTCATCAATGCAAGTGTCACCTTTGGGTTCTAAATTGGGCCTCTGCGCCGCCAGGCCCTTTGATGATGACGATGATGGCATTTGTTAAGCGCTTACTCTGTGCAAAGCACTGTTCTAAGCGCTGGGGGGGATACAAGGTGATTAAGTTGTCCCACGTGGGGCTCACAGTCTTCATCCCCATTTTACAGATGAGGTAACTGAGGCTCAGAGAAGTGAAGTGACTTGCCCAAGGTCACACAACAGACACGTGGCAGGGCCGGGATTCGAACCCATGACCTCTGACTCCAAAGCCCGCGCTCTCTCCACTGAGCCACGCTGCTTCTCTAGGCCCTTTCCCGTTGCGGAGATCCCGGCAGGCGGAGAGAAGAGAGAGCACGATTCCCCCAGCCGGGGTGGAAAACGGGTCCTCCCGAGGGAAGGGACCTGCCCAAGTTCACCCAGCAACCCCCGGAACACGACTTTTATGACCCGGAGCCTAGTTCATTCATTCATTCATTCATTCAATCGTATTTATTGAGCGCTTACTGTGTGCTGAGCACCGTACTGAGCGCTTGGGAAGGCCAAGTCGGCAACATCTAGAGACGGGCCCGACCCAACAATAGGCTCACAGTCTAGAAGGGGGAGACAGACAACAAAACAAAACATGCGGACGTGTCAGAATAATCAGAACAAATAGAATAAGAGCTATAGGCACATCATTAACAAAATAAATAGAATAGTAAATATGTACAAGTAAAATAAATAGAGTAACAAATCTGTATAAATATATATACAGGTGCTGTGGGGAGGGGAAGGAGGTAGGGCAGACGAGGGGGATGGGGAGGAGGACGCCTCAGGGACCCGCTTTTCACCTCACTTTCCACAATCAATCAATCAATCATATTTATTGAGCGCTTACTGTGTGCAGAGCACTGTACTAAGCGCTTGGGAAGTACAAGTTGGCAACATATAGAGACGGTCCCCACCCAACAGTGGGCTCACAGGCTAGAAGGGGGAGACAGACAACAAAACCAAACATACTAACAAAATAAAATAAATAGAATAGATAGGTACAAGTAAAATAAATAGAGTAATAAATCTGTACAAACATATATACAGATATACAGGTGCTGTGGGGAAAGGAAGGAGGCAAGATGGGGGGGATGGAGAGGGGGATGAGGGGGAGAGGAAGGAAGGGGCTCAGTCTGGGAAGGTCTCCTGGAGGAGGTGAGCTCTAGAAGCAGCGTGGCTCAGTGGAAAGAGCTCGGGCTTTGGAGTCAGAGGTCATGGGTTCAAATCCCGGCTTCGCCAATCGTCAGCTGGGTGACTTTGGGCAAGTCACTTCACTTCTCTGGGCCTCAGTGACCTCAGCTATAAAATGGGGATGAAGACTGTGAGCCTCTCGTGGGACAACTTGATCACCTTGTAACCTCCCCAGCGCTTAGAATAGTGCTTTGCATATAGTAAGCGCTTAATAAATGCCATCATTATTATTATTATTCTCTGTGCCTCGTTACCACATCTGTAAAATGGGGCTGAAGCCTGTGAGCCCCCCGTGGGACAACCTGATCACCTTGTAACCTCCCCAGCGCTTAGAACAGTGCTTTGCGTATAGTAAGCACTTAATAAATGCCATTATTATTATTATTCTCTGTGCCTCAAGTTACCACATCTGTAAAATGGGGATGAAGACTGTGAGCCCACCATGGGACAACCTCATCACCTTGTAACCTTCCCAGTGCTTAGAACGGTGCTTTGCACATACTAAGTGCTTAATAAATGCCATCATTATCATTATTATTCTCTGTGCCTCAAGTTACCACATCTGTAAAATGGGGATGAAGACTGTGAGCCCCCCGTGGGACAACCTCATCACCTTGTAACCTCCCCAGCGCTTAGAACGGTGCTTTGCACATACTGCTTAATAAATGCCATCATTATCATTATTATTCTCTGTGCCTCAAGTTACCACATCTGTAAAATGGGGATGAAGACTGTGAGCCCACCATGGGACAACCTCATCCCCTTGTAACCTTCCCAGTGCTTAGAACAGTGCTTTGCATATAGTAAGCGCTTAATAAATGCCATCATTATTATTATTATTCTCTGTGCCTCGTTACCACATCTGTAAAATGGGGCTGAAGCCTGTGAGCCCCCCGTGGGACAACCTGATCACCTTGTAACCTCCCCAGCGCTTAGAACAGTGCTTTGCGTATAGTAAGCACTTAATAAATGCCATTATTATTATTATTCTCTGTGCCTCAAGTTACCACATCTGTAAAATGGGGATGAAGACTGTGAGCCCCCCATGGGACAACCTCATCACCTTGTAACCTTCCCAGTGCTTAGAACAGTGCTTTGCATATAGTAAGCGCTTAATAAATGCCATCATTATTATTATTATTCTCTGTGCCTCGTTACCACATCTGTAAAATGGGGCTGAAGCCTGTGAGCCCCCCGTGGGACAACCTGATCACCTTGTAACCTCCCCAGCGCTTAGAACAGTGCTTTGCATATAGTAAGCACTTAATAAATGCCATTATTATTATTATTCTCTGTGCCTCAAGTTACCACATCTGTAAAATGGGGATGAAGACTGTGAGCCCACCATGGGACAACCTCATCACCTTGTAACCTTCCCAGTGCTTAGAACAGTGCTTTGCATATAGTAAGCGCTTAATAAATGCCATCAATATTATTATTATTCTCTTGTCCTCAAGTTACCACATCTGTAAAATGGGGATGAAGACTGTGAGCCCCCCGTGGGACAACCTCATCACCTTGTAACCTCCCCAGCGCTTAGAACGGTGCTTTGCATATAGTAAGCACTTAATAAATGCCATCATTATTATTATTCTCTGTGCCTCAAGTTACCACACCTGTAAAATGGGGATGAAGACTGTGAGCCCCACGTGGGACAACCTCATCACCTTGTAACCTCCCCAGTGCTTAGAACGGTGCTTTCCATATAGTAAGCGCTTAATAAATGCCATCATTATCATTTTTATTCTCTGTGCCTCAAGTTACCACACCTGTAAAATGGGGATGAAGACTGTGAGCCCCACGTGGGACAACCTCATCACCTTGTAACCTCCCCAGTGCTTAGAACGGTGCTTTCCATATAGTAAGCGCTTAATAAATGCCATCATTATCATTTTTATTCTCTGTGCCTCAAGTTACCACATCTGTAAAGTGGGGATGAAGACTGTGAGAGCCCCGTGGGACAACCTCATCACCTTGTAACCTCCCCAGTGCTTAGAACGGTGCTTTCCATATAGTAAGCGCTTAATAAATGCCATCATTATCATTTTTATTCTCTGTGCCTCAAGTTACCACATCTGTAAAATGGGGATGAAGACTGTGAGAGCCCCGTGGGACAACCTCATCACCTTGTAACCTCCCCAGTGCTTAGAACGGTGCTTTGCACATACTGCTTAATAAATGCCATCATTATCATTATTATTCTCTGTGCCTCAAGTTACCACATCTGTAAAATGGGGATGAAGACTGTGAGCACCCCATGGGGCAACCTCATCACCTTGTAATCTCCCCAGCGCTTAGAACGGTGCTTTGCACATACTAAGTGCTTAATAAATGCCATCATTATCATTATTATTCTCTGTGCCTCAAGTTACCACATCTGTAAAATGGGGATGAAGACTGTGAGCCCCACGTGGGGCAACCTCATCACCTTGTAACCTCCCCAGTGCTTAGAATGGTGCTTCCCATATAGTAAGCGCTTAATAAATGCCATCATCATTATTATTATTATTCTCTGTGCCTCAAGTTAAAACATCTGTAAAATGGGGATGAAGACTGTGAGCACCCCGTGGGGCAACCTCATCACCTTGTAACCTCCCCAGTGCTTAGAACGGTGCTTTCCATATAGTAAGCGCTTAATAAATAATAATAATAATAATAATGATGGCATTTGTTAAGTGCTATGTGCAAAGCACTATTCTAAGCGCTGGGGAGATACAAGGTGATCAGGTTGTCCCATGGGGGGCTCACAGTCTTAATCCCCATTTTCCAGATGAGGGAACTGAGGCCCAGAGAAGTGAAGTGACTTGCCCAAAGTCACCCAGCTGACAGGTGGCGGAGCTGGGATTTGAACCCATGACCTCTGACTCCAGACCCCAGGCTCTTTCCACTGGGCCACGCTGCTTCTCTTAGCCATCATGATTATTATTATTATTATATGACGGGCGATTCTTCCGCCTCGTTCTTCCCGGGACGGGTTGACCTTTGCCCCCCGCTGACCCCCGGCCTCCTCCGCTCTCCCGCAGATGTACCTGTCGGACGAAGACTTCCTCTCCGTGTTCGGGATGAGTCCGGCGTCCTTCGCGGCCCTGCCTCAGTGGAGACAGCAGAACCTCAAGAAGGAAAAAGGCCTTTTCTGAAGCTCCGGCCGGCACCGGGTTCGAGGCGGAGGCCGGGTTTCCATTTTCCCGGCGACCGCGTCGACGGGTCACAGCGTTCCCGGCCCAACCCCGGTGGGGAAAGAGCCTTCGGCCTCGGGGTCACCCCTCCAGGCCCCGGCGCCGAGGAAGTTGGGGGTGTCCAGTAGCTGTCCTGGGGTGGGATGCCGCCCCTCCGCCCCGTCACCTGATTTCCCTCCCTCCAGAAGAGTAAGCTCACCATTAGCGCGGAATACCTCTGTTTATTATAACGCTGTCCTCTCCCTAGTGCTCAGTACAGTGGTCTGCCCAGAGTGCTCAATAAATGAATGAATGAAGCTAAGGTGGGAAATCGGTTTACTCCCAATCCCGTTTTCTCTGTAATATTTTCCCGTTAGGGATCTCATAAGGATAATAATAAAATTGGTATTTGTAGAAGCACTTACTATGGGACTGAGTCCACTGTTGGGAGTCCCCATCTTCCAAGCCTACTGGGAATCCTACCTCCTTCCAGAAGCCTTCCCTGACTTACCTCTTTTTTCCCAGTCAGTGGTATTTATTGAGCGTTTACCGAATGCAAAGCGCTGTAGTAAGCACATTAATCAATAAATCAATCATAGTTATTGAGTGCTTATTATGTGCAGAGCACTGTACTAAGCGCTTAGGATAGCCCACTGTTGGGCAGGGACCGTCTCTATATGTTGCCAACTTGGACTTCCCAAGCGCTTAGTACAGTGCTCTGCAAACAGTAAGCGCTCAATACGATTGAATGAATGAATGAATGAATATGGGCCAGGCTCCGTACTAAGTAATGATAATAATGGCATTTATTAAGCGCTTACTATGTGCAAAGCACTGTTCTAAGCGCTGGGGAGGTTACAAGGTGATCTGGTTGTACCTCGGGGGGCTCACGGTCTTAATCCCCATTTTACAGATGAGGTCACTGAGGCCCAGAGAAGTTGACTTGCCCAAAGTCACACAGCTGACAATTGGCAGAGCCGGGATTTGAACCCGTGACCTCCGACTCCAAAGCCCGGGCTCTTTCCACTGAGCCACGCTGCTTCTCAAGTAACCCTTGGGTAAGTCACTTCACTTCTTTAGGCCTCAGTGATCGCATCTGTCAAGTGGGGATTGAGACTGTGAGCCCCACGAGGAGCAGGGATTGGGTCCAACCCGATTTGCTTGGATAATAATAATAATAATGATGGCATTTATTAAGCGCTTACTATGTGCAAAGCACTGTTCTAAGCGCTGGGGAGGCAACAAGGTGATCAGGTTGTCCCACGGGGGGCTCACCGTCTTAATCCCCATTTTACAGATGAGGCAACTGAGGCACAGAGAAGTGAAATGACTTGCCCAAAGTCACCCAGCTGACAATTGGCGGAGCCGGGATTTGAACCCGTGGCCTCTGACTCCAAAGCCCGGGCTCTTTCCACCGAGCCACGCTGCTTCTCAGCGCTTAGAACAGTGCCTGGTGCATACTAAGCGCTTAACAAATACCATCATTCTTATTATCATCATCAATCGTATTTATTGAGCGCTTACTGTGTGCAGAGCACTGGACTAAGCGCTTGGGAAGTACAAATTGGCAACATATAGAGACAGTCCCTACCCAACAGTGGGCTCACGGTCTAAAAGGGAAACTAAACACTTGGGAGAGTACAAAATAAGTAGAGAAGCAGCATGGCTCAGTGGAAAGAGCCCGGGCTTAGGAGTCAGAGGTCATGGGTTCGAATCCCGACTCCGCCACATGTCTGCTGTGTGACCTTGGGCAAGTCACTTAACTTCTCTGAGCCTCAGTTACCTCATCTGTAAAATGGGGATTAAGACTGTGAACCCCACATGGGACAACCTGATCACTTTGTATCCCCCCAGCGCTTAGAACAGTGCTTGGCACATAGTAAGCGCTTAACAAATGCCAACATTATTATTATTATTATTACAACAGAAAACGGTCACATTCCCCACCCGTTGTTATACTGTCCTCTCCCAAGTGCTTAGTGCAGTGCGGGGCACACTGTAAACGCTCAATGAAAACGATGGGAATATAATCAGACTGGAAGCAGTCCTCACGGAATAGAGGAAACTGAGGCACAGGGAGGCCCAGTGACTTGCCCAAGGTCACACCACAGGAAAACACCCCCCAGCTGTCCCTACCCGCCGCCTGCTTTTTCACAGGACTCGATGTGGTCCAAGTTTCCCTCCGCCATCCGCCGTGCCCCGATTCCATGGCAGAATTTAATCTCATTTGTCCCATAACTTCGCCCTGAGGTTGGAACCCCCTTTCTCTATTTTTTAAAAAGTATTTTTTAAACACTTACTACGTGCCAGGCTCTCTACTAAGCGCCGGGGTAGGAACAGATCATCAGGCTGGGGCTCTCAGTCTTCAAATCCCGGCTCCGCCAGCTGTCAGCTGTGTGACTTTGGGCAAGTCACTTAACTTCTCTGTGCCTCAGTTCCCTCACCTGTCAAATGGGGATTAAGACTGTGAGCCCCCCGTGGGACAACCTGATCACCTTCGAACTTGTACTTCCCAAGCGCTTAGTCCAGTGCTCTGCACACAGTAAGCGCTCAATAAATACGATTGATTGATTGCTTGTAACCTCCCCAGCGCTTAGAACAGTGCCTTGCACATAGTAAGTGCTTAATAAATGCCGTCATTATTATTATCCCCATTTTGCCGATGAGGGAACTGAGGCCCAGAGAAGAAGAATAATAATAATGATGGCATTTGTTAAGCGCTTACTATGTGCGAAGCACTGTTCTACGCGCTGGGGAGGATACAAGGTGATCAGGTTGTCCCTCATGGGGCTCACAGTCTTCATCCCCATTTTCCAGATGAGGGAACTGAGGCCCAGAGAAGTGAAGTGACTTGCCCAAAGTCACACAGCTGACAAGTGGCGGAGCCGGGATTAGAACCCAAGACCTCTGATGTCCCCCGAGGGACAACCTGATCACCTTGTAACCTCCCCAGCGCTTAGAACAGTGCTTTGCACATAGTAAGCGCTTAATAAATGCCATCATTATTATTATTATTTCCACCGAGTCACGCTGCTTCCCTAAACACTTCCAACTGTGGTTTTCGTTAAGCGCTTGCTACGTGCCGGGCACTGTGCTGAACGCCAGGGTGGATCCAAGCAAATCGGGGTCCCTGTCTCACGGGGGGCTCCCAGTCTTCATCCCCATTTTCCAGATGAGGGAACTGAGGCCCAGAGAAGTGAAGTGACCTGCCCGAGGTCACCCAGCGGACAAGTGGCGGAGCCAGGATTAGAACCCACGACCTTCTGACTCCAAAGCCCGGGCTCTTTCCACTGAGCCACGCTGCTTCTGTGCTCCTGAGGGGGCCATCATAGTGCAGCTGAGGGATCAGAGGCGACTGGCTCGAGGAGAAGGAGACATGGAGCTCTCCCACCCCATGCCCCCCACCGGAATAACAATAATTATCAACATTGTCATCATCAATCGTATTTATTGAGCGCTTACTATGTGCAGAGCACTGTACTAAGCGCTTGGGAAGTCCAAGTTGGCAACATATAGAGACAGTCCCTACCCAACAGCGGGCTCACAGTCTAAAAGGGGAAGACAGAGAACAAAACCAAACATACTAACAAAATAAAATAAATAGAATAGATATGTACAAGTAAAATAGAGTAATAAATAGAGTAATAGAGTAATTATTATTATTATGGTATTTAAGCGCTTACTATGTTCCAAGCACTGTTCTAAGCACTGGGGTAAATACAACGTGGCTCAGTGGAAAGAGCCCGGGCTTTGGAGTCAGACGTCGTTCATTCATTCATTCAATCGCATTTATTGAGCGCTTACTGTGTGCAGAGCACTGGACTAGAGAAGCAGCGTGGCTCAGTGGAAAGAGCCCGGGCTTTGGAGTCAGAGGTCGTGGGTTCGAATCCCGGCTCCACCACAAGTCTGCTGTGTGACCTTGTGCAAGTCACTTCACTTCTCTGAGCCTCAGTTCCCTCATCTGTAAATCAATCAATCAATTGTATTTATTGAGTGCTTACTGTGTGCAGAGCACTGGACTAAGCGCTTGGGTAGTACAAGTTGGCAACATCTAGAGACAGTCCCTACCCAACAGTGGGCTCACAGTCTAAAAGGGGGAGACAGAGAACAAAACCAAACATACTAACAAAATAAAATAAATAGAATAGATCTGTACAGGTAAAATAAATAAAGAGTAATAAATATGTACAAACATATATACATCACACACATACTGGCGCCTCTCGGGGAGTCGGGTTGCTGTCAGGAGGAGGATGAAGCCGAATTTTCATCCCTAGTAGATTTTCATCCCGTGGAAGCAGCACGGTGTAGCGGATAGGGCACGGGCCTGGGATTCAGGAGGTCATGGGTTCTAATCCAGGTTCCGACGCTTATCTGCTGTGTGAGCTTGGGCAAGTTATTTCTTTTCTCTAGGCCTCAGTCACCTCATCTGTAAAACGGGGACTTAGACTCTGAGCCCCATGTAAAAATAGGGATTAAGACTGTGAGCCCCACGTGGGACAACTTGATCGCATTGTATCCCCCCCAGCGCTTAGAACAGTGCTTTGCACATAGTAAGCGCTTAACAAATGCCATCATCATCATTATTATTATTACTAAGCGCTTGGGAAGTACAAGTTGGCAACATATAGAGACGGTCCCTACTCAACAGTGGGCTCACAGTCTAGAAGGTCATGGGTTCAAATCCCGGCTCCTCCAACTGTCAGCTGGGTGACTTTGGGCAAATCACTTCACTTCTCTGGCCCTCAGTTACCTCATCTGTAAAATGGGGATGAAGACTGGGAGCCTCCCATGGGACCCCCTCATCACCTTGTAACCTCCCCAGCGCTTAGAACAGCGCTTGGCACATAGTAAGCGCTTAATAAATGCTATCACTCATTATTATTACAAGGTGATCAGGTTGTCCCCCGTGGGCTCACAGTCTCCATCCCCATTTTCCAGATGAGGTCACTGAGGCCCAGAGAAGTGAAGTGACTTGCCCAGAGTCACCCAGCTGACAAGTGGCAGAGCCGGGATTAGAACCCATGACCTTCCAGTTCCCAGGCCCGGGCTCTACCCACTCGGCCATGCTGCTTCTCCCCCTTTTAGACTGTTTCTCCCCCTTTTAGACTGTTTCCCCACTGTTGGGTAGGGACTGTCTCTATATGTTGCCAACTTGTACTTCCCAAGCACTCAGTACAGTGCTCTGCACACAGTAAGCGCTCAATAAATACGATTGATTGATTCTCTGCTATCCCCCAGAGCAGCGGGGCGCCTTGTCACTTTGGTTCCTATAATGGACAGGGACCCATTTTTGCCATCAAGCCAAGAACAGTATTTACTGAGCGCTTCCCGTGCACAGAACACTGTACTAAACATTTGGGAGAGTCCAATCCAACAGAACTAACGGACACGCTCCCTGCCCGTAACGAGCAGCATACCGCCGTCCAACCGAGATAATAATAATGATGGCATTTATTAAGCGCTTACTATGTGCAAAGCACTGTTCTAAGCGCTGGGGACGTTACAAGGTGATCAGGTTGTCCCATGGGGGGGCTCACAGTCTTAATTCCCATTTTACAGATGAGGTAACTGAGGCGCAATCAATCAATCGTATTTATTGAGCACTTACTGTGTGCAGAGCACTGTCCTAAGCGCTTGGGAAGTCCAAGTTGGCAACATCTAGAGACGGTCCCTACCCAACAGCGGGCTCCCAGTCTAGAAGGGGGAGAGAAATGAAGTGACTTCATCATCATCAATCGTATTTATTGAGCGCTTACTATGTGCAGAGCACTGTACTAAGCGCTTAATAATGATGGCATTGATTAAGCGCTTACTATGTGCAAAGCACTGTTCTAAGCGCTGGGGAGGATACAAAGTGATTAGGTTGTCCTACGTGGGGCTCACAGACTTCATCCCCATTTTACAGATGAGGGAACTGAGGCACAGAGAAGTCAAGTAACTGCCCAAAGTCACCCAGCTGACAAGCGGTGGAGCAGGGATTTCACACCACTGGCAGTCACACCACTGGCAGTGTGCCGGGATTTGAACCCACGACCTCTGACTCCAAAGCCCGGGCTCTTTCCACTGAGCCACGCTGCTTCCGAGGCTCCTTTCCGGTTACGCTATCAGAGGTTGCCGCCTCTTTTCATTCATTCATCCATCCATTCGTATTTATTGAGCGCTCAGTGTGCAGAGCACTGTACTAAGCGCTTGGGAAAAAGTCCAGTCCAGCAGAACCAACGGACCCGTTCCCCGCCCACAATAGCCCACTGTTGGGTAGGGACTGTCTCTATATGTTGCCAATTTGTACTTCTCAAGCGCTTAGTACAGTGCTCTGCACATAGTAAGCGCTCAATAAATACGATTGATGATGATGATGACAATGAGCTTTTTAGATCTTTTAGACTGTGAGCCCACTGTTGGGTAGGGACCGTCTCTATATGTTGCCAACTTGGACTTCCCAAGTGCTCAGTACAGTGCTCTGCACACAGTAAGTGCTCAATAAACACGATTGATGATTGATTGATTGATTGATCTAGAGGCCCGCCGTCCGATAAATCAAGATGGCACCCCGTTGGCCCGCCAGAGATGGGGGGCTTTTCGTTCATCCGTATTTATTGAGCGCTTCGTGCGCAGATCACTGTTCTGAGCGCTTCGCTCACGACGCAGTCTTATCTTTGCTTTGCACATAGTAAGTGCTTAACAAATGCTATTATTATTATTATTATTATTATTACTGTTAGCATTACTGTTCTAAGCGCCGGGGGACATACAAGGCGATCAGGTTGTCCCACGTGGGGCTCACAGTCTTCATCCCCATTTTCCAGATGAGGAAACTGAGGCACAGAGAACAATAATAATAATGGCATTTATTAAGCGCTTACTATGTGCAAAGCGCTGAGCACCGTTCTAAGCGCTGGGAGCTTGGAGAAGTGACATGACTTGCCCAAAGTCACCCCGCTGACAAGTGGCGGAGCCAGGATTAGAACCCATGACATCTGACTCCCAAACCCGGGCTCTTTTCCACTAGGCCATGCAGAGAAGTGAAGTGACTTACCCAAGGTCACCCAGCTGACGAGTGGCGGAGCCGGGATTAGAACCCATGACATCAGTGACCTCATCTGGAAAATGGGGATGAAGACTGTGAGCCCCCCGTGGGACAACCTCATCACCTTGTAACCTCCCCAGCGCTTAGAACAGTGCTCTGCACATAGTAAGCGCTGAATAAGTGCTATCATTACTATTATTATTAACTTCTCTGTGCCTCAGTTACCTCATCTGTAAAATGGGGATGAAGACTGTGAGCACCCCATGGGACAACCTGATCACTCTGTAATCTCCCCGGTGCTTAGAACAATGCTTTGCACATAGTAAGCGCTTAATAAGTGCTATCATCACTATAATTATTAACTTCTCTGTGCCTCAGTTACCTCATCTGTAAAATGGGGATGAAGACTGTGAGCCCCCCATGGGACAACCTGATCACCTTGTAACCTCCCCAGTGCTTCGAACAGTGCTTTGCACATAGTAAGCGCTTAATAAGTGCTATCATTACTATTATTATTAACTTCTCTGTCCCTCAGTTCCCTCATCTGTAAAATGGGGATGAAAACTATGAGCCCCCCGTGGGACAACCTGATCACCTTGTAACCTCCCCAGTGCTTCGAACAGTGCATTGCACATAGTAAGCGCTTAATAAGTGCTATCATTACTATGATTATTAACTTCTCTGTGCCTCAGTTACCTCATCTGTCAAATGGGGATGAAGACTGTGAGCCCCCCGTGAGACAACCTGATCGGCTTGTAACCTCCCCAGCGCTTCGAACAGTGCTTTGCACATAGTAAGTGCTTAATAAGTGCTATCATTACTATAATTATTAACTTCTCGGTGCCTCAGTGACCTCATCTGTAAAATGGGGATGAAGACTGTGAGCCCCATGTGGGACAACCTGATCACCTTGTAACCTCCCCAGTGCTTCGAACAGTGCTTTGCACATAGTAAGCGCTTAATAAGTGCTATCATTACTATTAACATTAACTTCTCTGTGCCTCAGTTACCTCATCTGTAAAATGGGGATGAAGACTGTGAGCACCCCATGGGACAACCTGATCACCTTGTAACCTTCCCAGTGCTTCGAACAGTGCTTCACACATAGTAAGTGCTTAATAAGTGCTATCATTACTATTATTATTAACTTCTCTGTGCCTCAGTTCCCTCATCTGTAAAATGGGGATGAAGACTGTGAGCCCCCCATGGGACAACCTGATCACCTTGTAACCTCCCCAGTGCTTCGAACAGTGCTTTGCACATAGTAAGCGCTGAATAAGTGCTATCATTACTATTATTAACTTCTCTGTGCCTCAGTTCCCTCATCTGTAAAATGGGGATGAAGACTGTGAGCCCCCCGCGGGACAACCTGATCACCTTGTAACCTCCCCAGCGCTTTGAACAGTGCTTTGCACATAGTAAGCGCTTAATAAGTGCTATCATTACTATTAACATTAACTTCTCTGTGCCTCAGTTACCTCATCTGTAAAATGGGGATGAAGCCTGTGAGCCCCCCGCGGGGCAACCTGATCACCTTGTAACCTCCCCAGCGCTTCGAACAGTGCTTTGCACATAGTAAGCGCTTAATAAGTCCTATCATTACTATAATTATTAACTTCTCTGTGCCTCAGTTCCCTCATCTGTAAAATGGGGATGAAAACTATGAGCCCCCCGTGGGACAACCTGATCACCTTGTAACCTCCCCAGCGCTTCGAACAGTGCTTTGCGCATAGTAAGCGCTGAATAAGTGCTATCATTACTATTAACATTAACTTCTCTGTGCCTCAGTTACCTCATCTGTAAAATGGGGATGAAGACTGTGAGCCCCCCGTGGGACAACCTGATCACCTTGTAACCTCCCCAGTGCTTCGAACAGTGCTTTGCACATAGTAAGCGCTTAATAAGTGCTATCATTACTATAATTATTAACTTCTCTGGGCCTCAGTTCCCTCATCTGTAAAATGGGGATGAAGACTGTGAGCCCCCCGTGGGACAACCTGATCACCTTGTAACCTCCCCAGCGCTTCGAACAGTGCTTTGCACATAGTAAGCGCTTAATAAGTGCTATCATTACTATAATTATTAACTTCTCGGTGCCTCAGTTACCTCATATGTGAAATGGGGATTAAGACTGTGAGCCCCCCCATGGGACAACATGATCACTCTGTAATTTCCCCAGCGCTTAGAACAATGCTTTGCACATAGTAAGCGCTTAATAAGTGCTATCATTACTATAATTATTAACTTCTCTGTGCCTCAGTTACCTCATCTGTCAAATGGGGATGAAGACTGTGAGCCCCCCGTGGGACAACCTGATCACTCTGTAATCTCCCCGGTGCTTAGAACAGTGTTTTGCACATAGTAAGCGCTTAATAAGTGCTATCATCACTATAATTATTAACTTCTCTGTGCCTCAGTTACCTCATCTGTAAAATGGGGATGAAGACTGTGAGCGCCCCCCGTGGGACAACCTGATCGCCTTGTAACCTCCCCAGTGCTTCGAACAGTGCTTTGCACATAGTAAGCGCTTAATAAGTGCTATCATCACTATAATTATTAACTTCTCTGTGCCTCAGTTCCCTCATCTGTAAAATGGGGATGATAACTATGAGCCCCCCGTGGGACAACCTGATCACCTTGTAACCTCCCCAGTGCTTCGAACAGTGCTTTGCACATAGTAAGCGCTTAATAAGTGCTATCATTACTATGATTATTAACTTCTCTGTGCCTCAGTTACCTCATCTGTAAAATGGGGATGAAGACTGTGAGCACCCCATGGGACAACCTGATCACCTTGTAACCTCCCCAGTGCTTCGAACAGTGCTTCACACATAGTAAGTGCTTAATAAGTGCTATCATTACTATTATTATTAACTTCTCTGTGCCTCAGTTCCCTCATCTGTAAAATGGGGATGAAGACTGTGAGCCCCACATGGGACAACCTGATCGCCTTGTAACCTCCCCAGTGCTTCGAACAGTGCTTTGCACATAGTAAGTGCTTAATAAGTGCTATCATTACTATTAACATTAACTTCTCTGTGCCTCAGTTACCTCATCTGTAAAATGGGGATGAAGACTGTGAGCCCCCCGTGGGACAACCTGATCACCTTGTAACCTCCCCAGCGCTTCGAACAGTGCTTTCCACATAGTAAGCGCTGAATAAGTGCTATCATTACTATTATTAACTTCTCTGTGCCTCAGTTCCCTCATCTGTAAAATGGGGATGAAGACTGTGAGCCCCCCGTGGGACAACCTCATCACCTTGTAACCTCCCCAGTGCTTCGAACAGTGCTTTGCACATAGTAAGCGCTTAATAAGTGCTATCATCACTATAATTATTAACTTCTCTGTGCCTCAGTTCCCTCATCTGGAAAATGGGGATGAAGACTGTGAGCCCCCCGTGGGACAACCTGATCACCTTGTAACCTCCCCAGTGCTTCGAACAGTGCTTTGCACATAGTAACAGCTTAATAAGTGCTATCATTACTATTAACATTAACTTCTCTGTGCCTCAGTTACCTCATCTGTAAAATGGGGATGAAGACTGTGAGCCCCCCGTGGGACAACCTGATCACCTTGTAACCTCCCCAGCGCTTCGAACAGTGCTTTGCACATAGTAAGCGCTTAATAAGTGCTATCAATACTATTATTATTAACTTCTCTGGGCCTCAGTTCCCTCATCTGTCAAATGGGGATGAAGACTGTGAGCCCCCCGTGGGACAACCTGATCACCTTGTAACCTCCCCAGCGCTTCGAACAGTGCTTTGCACATAGTAAGCACTTAATAAGTTCTATCATTAATCAATCAATCGTATTTATTGAGCGCTTACTATGTGCAGAGCACTGTACTAAGCGCTTACTAAGCACATTACTATAATTAACTTCTCTGTGCCTCAGTTATCTCATCTGTAAAATGGGGATGAAGACTGTGAGCCCCCCATGGGACAACCTGATCACCCTGTAACCTCCCCAGCGCTTCGAACAGTGCTTTGCGCATAGTAAGCGCTTAATAAGTGCTATCATTACTATCTGACTCCCAAACCCGGCCTCTTTCCCACTACGCCACGCAGAGAAGTGACTTACCCAAGGTCACCCGGCTGACAAGTGGCGGAGCCGGGATTAGAACCCACATCCTCTAGTATTACGTCCTGGAAATCACCGCTTGGAAATCAGAGTCAACGTCGGTGGAGGGTTAATAAAGAGGCTTTAATTTCACAAAAAAAAAACAACAACGAACCCCAAACTCAACGCATCGTTCAAAAAAGGAAAAAAAATCCCGAAAAATCCACATCCGAAAGCGTTCCCCCAAAAATCCACATCCGAAAGCGTTCCGGGGCACAGACCTGCTACAACACAGATTGCGTGCCGCTCTAGGCCCACGCGGACGGGATGGGACGATCTTGGGAAGGAAGGGACAGGAGGGATCAATCAATCGTATTTATTGAGCGCTTCCTGCGTGCAGAGCACTGTACTAAGCGCTTGGGAAGTCCAAGTCGGCAACATAGAGAGACGGTCCCGACCCAACAGCGGGCTCACAGTCTAAAAGGGTCCAGGGCTGCCGGCGGGCGGAGAACCGGTGGTGGTCGTTTCAAATCCCCATCACCTTCCAATCAATCAATCGTATTTATTGAGCGCTTACTGTGTGCAGAGCACTGTACTAAGCGCTTGGGACAAGTCGGCGACACGCCCAGTGTGCTAGACGATGGTGTGCGTGGTGGGGGGGGTGGAAATGGGAAGCAGATCAATGATAAAGGGAGGGGGCGGAGAGGGTGAAGAGGAGGGGTCTCTACTATGTGAGCCCGGACCCCCCCCACCCCCAACTGCCATCGCTCAGAACAGTGCCAGGGCTTAGAATAATAATAATGATAGCATTTATTAAGCGCTTACTATGCGCCAAGCACTGTTCTAAGCGCTGGGGAGGTTTCAAGGTGATCAGGTTGCCCCTCATGGGGCTCCCGGTCTTCATCCCCATTTTCCAGATGGGGGAACTGAGGCCCAGAGAAGTGACTTGCCCGAAGTCACCCGGATGACGTGGTGGGATTTGAACCCGTGACCTCTGTCTCCCAAGCCCGGGCTCTTTCCACTGAGCCACGCTGCTTTGCACATAGTAAGCGCTTAATAAATGCCGTCATTATTATTATTATCCCAGCTCCGCCATTTGTCAGCTGTGTGACTTGGGGCAAGTCACTTCTCTGCACCTCAGTTCCCTCATCTGTATAATGGGGATGAAGACTGCGAGCCCCACGTGGGACGACCTTGTATTCCCCCCAGCGCTTAGAACAGTGCTTGGCCCATAGTAAGCGCTTAACAAATACCAACATTATTATTATTATTACTATTATTGTTTCCCACCTGCGGTCCCCCTCCCCGCCAAAAGAAACACTTAAAATTCCCTCTGGGATCATCATCATCATCATCAATCGTATTTATTGAGCGCTTACTGTGTGCAGAGCACTGTACTAAGCGCTTGGGAAGTACAAATTGGCAACATATGGAGACGGTCCCTACCCAACAGTGGGATCAAAAGGTGGATACTGGTCCCGCCGTCAGGGAATTCTTCTGTAGGCTGGAAGAGGGGAGACCAGCCCGGAGCCCCCCACGCCATCACGGCAGACACGTGTGTCCCACCCCCCCCCGTCCCCCCACCGGGGAGGTCAGAGGTCACCGCGACGGCCTCGGTGGCGTCAAGGATCAATCAATCGTATTGATTGAGCGCTTACTGTGTGCGGAGCACTGTACTGAGCGCTTGGGAAGTCCAAGTTGGCAACATATAGAGACGGTCCCTACCCAACAGTGGGCTCGTCAAGGGCTGCCCCCTCCGCGTTACCCCCTCCGTCCCGCACGGCCGAGGCTGGGATTAGGCGGCAGGCGGGAATGTCGGGAAGAAGGACCCGGGGAGTTTCGGGATAGCCCCGTCACGAGCCCGCGGAGGGGAACGGGAGCCCGGTGATTTGATTTTTTTTTTTCTCCCCCATTTTGTTTTGTGTTAAAACAATCACCCTACCTGAGTAGATCATCATCATCATCATCATCATCAATCGTATTTACTGAGCGCTTACTGTGTGCAGAGCACTGGACTAAGCGCTTGGGAAGTACAAGTTGGCAACATCGCTTGCAGGTGAGGAAAGTAACCGGTGTCCCGGTCTCTCCCAATTATTTTCAAAAAAATCCCCTTCTCGGCCGCGACGTCTGCTTGGGAAACTGGTCAGAGAGGGACTGTGTGTGTGTGTGTGTGTGTGTGTGTTGGGGGGAGATGTACTGTGTATGTGGGAACATGCAGTGTGTATGAGTGCTTAGTACAGTGCTTTGCACACAGAGCTCAATAAATATGATTGAATGAATGAATGTAGTGTGGCCTGTAGTGTGCATATGCATGTGTTTGGGGCATGTAATATGTATGTGTGTGTGTTTGGGGGCATGTATTGTGTGTGTGGGGGGCATGCAATATGTATGTGTGTGTGTTTGGGGGCATGTAATGTGTGTGTTTGGGGCATGTAATATGGGTGTGGGGGGCATGTTTGTGTGTTTGGGGCATGTGACATGTAGTGTTTGTGTGTTTGGGGCATGTAATATGTATGTGGAGGGCAGGTGTGTGTGTTTGAGGCATGTAATATGTATGTGTGTGTTTGGGGGCATGTAGTGTGTGTGTTTGGGGCATGTAATATGTGTGTGTGTGTTTGGGGCATGTAATATGTATGTGTGTGTTTGGGGGCGTGTGTGTGTTTGGGGCACGTAATATGTATGTGTGTGTTTGGGGGCATGTGTGTGCGTTTGGGGCACATAATATGTATGCGTGTGTTTGGGGGCGTGTGTGTGTTTGGGGCATATAATATGTACGTGTGTGTTTGGGGGCATGTAGTGTGTGTGTGTGTGTTTGGGGCATGTAATATGTATGTGTGTGTTTGGGGGCATGTAGTGTGTGTGTGTTTGGGGCATGTAATATGTATGTGTGCGCGTTTGGGGGCATGTAGTTGTGTGTGTGTGTGTGCGTGTGTGTGTGTTTGGGGCATGTAATATGGATGTGTGTGCATTTGGGGGCATGTAATATGTATGTGTGTGCGTTTGGGGGCATGTAGTTGTGTGTGTGTGTGTTTGGAGCATGTAATATGGATGTGTGTGCATTTGGGGGCATGTAGTTGTGTGTGTGTGTGTGTGTGTGCGTGTGTGTGTTTAGCGCATGTAATATGGATGTGTGCGTGTTCGGGGGCATGTAGGGGTGTGTGTGTGTGTGTGTGCGCGCGTTTGGGGGCATGTAGGGGTGTGTGTATGTGTGTGTGTGTGTGTCTGTCTGTCTGTCTCTCTCTCTCTGTGGCCTCTCCCTCCTCCCATTTTCCTACTGCCGGTTTCACCTGACGGTCACAGTCTATTACCCTGGGCTTCTTACGGATGTCTTCCCCCACCTTCTCCAATTTTCCTACCGCGCCCCTCCCCAAATTATTAGATGCTTAAAATCCAGCAGGTGAGGATTTTATTGGGTTTTTCTTTTCTTCCAAAAAAAAAAAAAAAAAAAGAAGGGGAAAAGATACAAAAACAAACCAAAAAAAAACCTCCGAGGAGGATCGGAAAAGGCCGCGAGCCGACCTAGGTGCTGGCGAGTCCCGTCCCCGCCGAAATGACCTCCAGCTCCACCCCAGCAACAACTGGACGCGTTCGGCTGCGGACCCCGGTTACCGCCCCCCGTCTCCCAGATTCTTGCCCCCCGGGACCACGTGCTGTGGCACAAATAAAATATATTATATATTTATATATCTCTATATCGTTTTACTATATACAAACCCCCTCTCCCGTCCGACAGAACCTCCCGTCCTCCGCCCGGGCCCCGTCGGAGGCGACCTTCCCAGACCCCGCTGGGATCTGCCGGGGTCCAGAGCAACTCAAAAATCCCCGACTTGGGGTGCGGGGCGAGGGGGATGACGGCCAAGCAGCGGCGGTTAGGCAAACCTCTCTACCCGGACGGTTATATTTTCGTATTACGTTAAAGCCAGCACGCTAGGAAAAGGCAGAAAAGAACAAAAGGGGGAAAAATAAAGAGCGAATGTCCGACACCGAGCCCGACTGGGATGGGGGGTGAGGCTAGGAAAAGGAAGAAAAAAACGAAAGGGGGGAAAAATAAAGAGCGAATGTCCGACACCGAGCCCGACTGGGTTAGGGGGTGAGGCTAGGAAAAGGAAGAAAAAAACGAAAGGGGGAAAAAATAAAGAGCGAATGTCCGACACCAAGCCCGATTGGGTTGGGGGGTGAGGCTAGGAAATAGAAGAAAAAAACAAAAGGGGGGAAAAAAAGAGCGAATGTCTGACACAGAGCCCGACTGGGATGGGCGGTGAGGCTAGGAAAAGGAAGAAAAAAACAAATGGGGGAAAAAATAAAGAGTGAATGCTGGACACCAAGCCCGACTGGGTTTGGGGGTGAGGCTAGGAAAAGGAAGAAAAAAACAAAAGGGGGAAAAATAAAGAGCGAATGCGTGACACCAAGCCCGACTGGGTTGGGGGGTGAGGCTAGGAAAAGGAAGAAAAAAACAAAAGGGGGAAAAAATAAAGAGCAAATGTCCGACACCAAGCCTGATTGGGTTGGGGGGGTGAGGCTAGGAAAAGGAAGAAAAAACCAAAAGGGGGAAAAAATAAAGAGCTAATGTCCGACACAGAGCCCGACTGGGATGGGGGGTGAGGCTAGGAAAAGGAAGAAAAAACCAAAAGGGGGAAAAAAAAAGAGCGAATATCCGACACTGAGCCCGACTGGGTGGGGGGTGAGGCTAGGAAAAGGAAGAAAAAACCAAAAGGGGGAAAAAATAAAGAGTGAATGCCGGACACCAAGCCCGACTGGGATGGGGGGTGAGGCTAGGAAAAGAAGAAAAAAACAAAAGGGGGAAAAAATAAAGAGCGAATGTCCGACACCAAGCCCGATTGGGTTGGGGGGTGAGGCTAGGAAAAGGAAGAAAAAAACAAATGGGGGGAAAAATAAAGAGCGAATGTCCGACACGAAGCCCGATTGGGCTGGGGAGTGAGGCTAGGAAAAGGAAGAAAAAACCAAAAGGGGGAAAAAATAAAGAGCGAATGTGCGACACCAAGCCCGATTGGGTTGGGGGGTGAGGCTAGGAAAAGGAAGAAAAAAACAAAAGGGGGAAAAAAAAAGAGTGAATGTCCGACACTGAGACTGACTGGGTCGGGGGGTGAGGCTAGGAAAAGGAAGAAAAAAACAAAAGGGGGAAAAAATAAAGCGCGAATGTCCGACACCAAGCCTGATTGGGTTGGGGGGTGAGGCTAGGAAAAGGAAGAAAAAAACAAAAGGGGGAAAAATAAAGAGCAAATGCATGACACCAAGCCCGACTGCGTTGGGGGGTGAGGCTAGGAAAAGGAAGAAAAAAACACACGGAGGGAAAAAAAAGAGCGAATGTCCGACACCGAGCCCGACTGGGTTGTGGGGTGAGTTGGGCTCTTCTGTTGGGAGGGAGTTGGGAGGCGGAAGGGAATAGGGGTCACAGAGCGTACGGTCCCGGCCCCCTCGTCGGAATCCCGGGAAGGGAGGTAGGGAATCCCGCTCCGGAACCGGGCACAGGTGGCGGACGTTTCTTCTAGCCCCCTGCCGGGAGGCTTTTCCCCTCTCCCTGCGGACGGGACGCCTCTGGAAGTCCGGTCTTCCGCTGGAAACTTCAGAGCCGTCGGGCCTCTCCCCTCTCCCGTCCCGTCTGGGTGCCCGGGCCGAGGACGCCTTGGCAGGCGCCGACGTGCCCAGGATCCAGGCGGGCCTTTCCGCTCTGCGTCGGGAAAGATTCTCCTCAGGCTATCGATGGCGGGAGGCGTGGGGGATGGGAATCGGCCTGTCTGCCTTTGGATTTTTTTTTCCCCCGGTTGACCGTTTGGGATCAGTTGCCCGTTCTTGGCGCCGAGGCCCGAGAGGGAAGACTTTCGGCGGACTGAGAGATCTCCAGCTCCGAGGAAGTCGCCCTTCCCGGTGGGCAGCTGCGGCTCGACTGACTCGCTAACCACGGCAGGTCGGCACCCGACTTTCCGCCGTCCGCTCCCGCCTCGAGCCCGGGATTCCGAAGGACACGCTCGTTCCGCGAGAGGTCACATTCCCGACCGATCCCCGGACTCGCCGTCGGGCCGGACGACCTCCCTTGGGCCTCGGGAAGAACCGGAACCACCCGGTCCCACGCGGGGGACGGCGGAGGGAAGAGTGGAGCGGGATGGGGGCCGCCTCCTCCTCCCGCTTCCCTTCGGGATGAGACCGAAAGCGAGTACGTCCCAGGAGAGGATGAAACATCTAAAAACGCGCAGGGCCGCGGGAGGGTGAGGCAGCCCCCGCCACGGCTGGAAGTCCCAAGGAGGCGGCCGGAACGCCGGGAGATGTTTTCCCAGCACCTTTATTCGCTTCCCGCCACGAGGAGGGAATTCCTCGCCTCGAGGGGCAGACGGGTCGGACGAGGAGAGGGCCGGCGGACTTCGCCCTCGGCCGTTCGCCCGAGACGGGGGGGGTGAAGGACCGATCCGGCCGAAAAGCCTCGCATTTCCACTTTTCGCGGTGGCTCTTCCCGTCTTGACCGTCTTTAAGGCTCTGTTCCGACGGAGACGACCCCCCACCCCCCCAGCAACCGAAAAACCAACAAAACAAACAGGAAAAAAAAGGAGCTACCGTGGGTTCCCGGAACCGGCAGAAGTTCGACTCCTCCGTCCTCCCGCCGGGGGAAAAGGCGGCCGCGGGGAAGTTCCCCGGAATTCCGGCCGCCCGTCCTTGGGTCGGTCGGTCTCCCCTCCGGGCCCGGCTCCGGGGCGTTAGGCGCTGCCGGGTGGAGCACGGGTCTCCAGGGTTTTTCTCCTCAGGGGGATCCACCTCCGCGTCCCGCGCTCGACCCTCACGGGGTCAGCCGGGCAGCCCGGCCCGCTTCCAAGCTGAGCGACTGGGAGTTCTTCTCCGTTTCCAGCAGCTCGTCCAAGATTTCCCTGTGGGAGGGAGAGAAGAGGGTAGCGGAGCGGGCGGGATCCAGCGGGAGCGGGGCCTAGTGGCTACAGCCCGGGAGAGGAAGTCAGAAGGTCAAAATAATAATAATTTTGGTATTTGTTAAGCGCTTACTATGTGCCAAGCGCTGTTCTAAGCGCTGGGGAGGAGACAAGGTGATCAGGTTGTCCCATGGGGGGCTCACAAGCTTAATCCTCATTTTACAGATGAGGGAACTGAGGACCAGAGAAGTGAAGTGACTTGCCCAAAGTCACCCAGCTGACAGTTGGCGGAGCCGGGATTTGAACCCATGACCTCTGACTCCCAAGCCCAGGATCTTTCCACTGAGCCACGCTGCTTCTCATAATAATAATAATAATAATATTAATGATGGTAGCTGTTAAGCGCCCAATATGCTGCCGAATTGTACTTTCCAAGTGCTTAGTACAGTGCTCTGCATACAGTAAGCGCTCAATAAAAACGACTGAATGGATTCAATTGTATTTATTGGGCGCTTACTGTGTGCAGAGCACAATGAATGTGCTAAGCACTGGTCCAAGCGCTGGGGAGGTTACAAGGTAATCAGGTTGTCCCACGGGGGGCTTGCAGTATTAAAAATGGGGATTAAGACTGTGAGCCCTACGTAGGACAACTTGATCACCTTGTATCCCCCCCAGCGCTTAGAACAGTGCTCTGCACATAGTAAGCGCTTAACAAATGCTGTCATTATTATTATTATTACCCCCATCATCATCATCATCATCAATCGTATTTATTGAGCGCTTACTATGTGCAGAGCACTGTACTAAGTGCTTGGGAAGTACCAATTGGCAACATATAGAGACAGTCCCTACCCAACAGTGGGCTCACAGTCATCCATTTTACAGATGAGGTCACTGAGGCCCAGAGAAGTGAAGTGACTTGCCCAGAGTCACACAGCTGACAATCGGTGGAGCCGGAACTTGAACCCATGACCTCTGCCTCCCAAGCCCGGGCTCTTCAATTTGTACTTCCCAAGCGCTTAGTACAGTGCTCTGCACATAGTAAGCGCTCAATAAATACGATTGATTGATTGATTGATTGATTCCCACTGAGCCACGCTGCTTCTCTCAATTCACTGAAGCGCATGGTACGTACAAGGCACTGTACTAAGCGCTTGGGAGAGCCCAATCTAATGGAGTTGGTATATGCATGCATAAAATATGTAGATATAGACATATACATGTATATGTTGCCAACTTGTACTTCCCAAGCGCTTAGTACAGTGCTCTGCACACAGTAAGCGCTCAATAAATACGATTGATGATGATTGATGATATGTAAATATTTATATATTCATTTCTCGGTGCTTCAGTTCCCTCACTGGTAATATGGGGATTAAAACTGTGAGCCCCATGTGGGACAGAGACGGTGTCCAATCTGATTAGCTTGTACCGACCTCAGTGCTTAGTACAGTGCCTGGCACAGAGTAAGTGCTTAAATACCACAGTTATTATCATAATTAGTAATAATAATAATAATAATGCTTGGCATAGAGTAAGTGCTTAAATACCACAATTATTATCATAATTAGTAATAATAATAATAATGATGGTAGTTGTTAAGCGCTTACTCTGTTCTAAGCACAGGAAATCAGGTTGTCCCACGTGGGGCTCACAGTCTTCATCCCCATTTTACAGATGAGGACACTGAGGCCCAGAGAAGTGAAGTGACTTGCCCAGGGTCACGTAGCAGACAGGAGGCGGAGCTGGGATTAGAACCCACGTCCTCTGACTCTCAAGCCCGGGCTCTTTCCGCGCTAAATCACGTTGCTTCTCTGACAATCAATCGTATTTATTGGGCGCTTACTGTGTGCAGGGCACTGTACTAAGCGCTTGGGAAGCGCAAGTTGGCAACATATACAGACGGTCCCTACCCAACACTGGGCTCACAGTCTAAAAGTCTGACAGTGCTCTGCCCACAGGAAGCGCCCAATAAATGCCCTTGATTGATGAACGCCGTGGAGTAGCAGGTTCGGAAAGAAAGCTCCAGGCAGGGCGGCTGTTCTTAATAATAATAATAATAATAATAATAATAATAATAATAATAATGGCATTTGTTAAGCGCTTACTACGTGCCAAGCACTGTTCTAAGCACCGGGGTAGATACAAGGCTATCAGGCTTTCCCACGTGGAGCTCCCAGTCTTCACCCCCATTCTCCAGATGAGGTAACTGAGGCCCAGAGAAGTGAAGTGACTTGTCCAAAGTCACACAGCTGATAAGCGGCAGAGTTGGGATTAGAACCCACGACCTCTGACCCCCAAGCCCGGGCTCTTTCCGCTGAGCCACGCTGCTTCTCAATAGTAATAACGATGACGGGATTTGTTAGACGCTTCCTATGTGCTAAGCACTGTTCTAAGTGCTGGGTAATAATGATAATGACATTTATAATAATAACAATAATGACATTTATAATAATAATAATATTTATAATAATAATAATAACAATAATAATGACATTTATTAAGTGCTTACTATGTGCAAAGCACTGTTCTAAGCGCTGGGGAGGTAACAAGGTGATCAGGTTATCCCACGGGGGCTCACAGTCTTCCCCCCCATTTTCCAGATGAGGGAACTGAGGCCCAGAGAAGTGAAGTGACTTGCCCAAGTCACACAGCTGACAATTGGCGGAGCCGGGATTTGAACCCATGTCCTCTGTCTCCCAAGCCCGGGCTCTTTCCGCTAAGCCACGCTGCTTCTCAATAATAATACTGATGCCGGGATTTGTTAGGCGCTTCCTATGTGCTAAGCACTGTTCTAAGTGCTGGGGTAATAATAATAATAATAATGGCATTTATAATAATGGTATTTGTTAAGTGCTTACTATGTGCAAAGCACTGTTCTAAGTGCTGGGGAGGTAACAAGGTGATCAGGTTGTCCCACGGGGGGCTCACAGTCTTCATCCCCATTTTCCAGATGAGGTAACTGAGGCCCAGAGAGGTGAAGTGACTTGTCCAAAGTCACCCAGCTGATAAGCGGCAGAGTCGGGATTTGAACCCATGACCTCTGACTCCCAAGCCCGGGCTCTTTCCGCTGAGCAACGCTGCTTCTCAATAATAATAATAATGATGACGGGATTTGTTAGGCGCTTCCTATGTGCTGAGCACTGTTCTAAGTGTTGGGGTAGATACAAGCAGCGTGGCTCAGTGGAAAGAGCCCGGGCTTTGGAGTCATAGGTCATGGGTTCAAATCCTGACTCCCCCACATGTCTGCTGTGTGACCTTGGGCAAGTCACTTAACTTCTTGGGGCCTCAGTTACCTCTTCTGGAAAGTGGGGATTAAGACTGTGAGCTCCCCCGTGGGACAACCTGTTCACCTTGTAACCTCCCCAGCGCTTAGAACAGTGCTTGGCACATAGTAAGCGCTTAATAAATGCCATTATGATGATGATGATGATGGTATTTAAGTGCTTACTATGTGCCAAGCACTGTTCTAAGTGCTGGGGTAATAATAATAATAATAATGATGGCATTTATAATAATAATGATAATGGCATTTATTAAGTGCTTACTATGTGCAAAGTACTGTTCTAAGTGCTGGGTAATAATAATAATAATAATAATGGCATTTATAATAATAATAATAATGGCATTTATTAAGCGCTTACTATGTGCAAAGCACTGTTCTAAGCGCTGGGGAGGTAACAAGGTGATCAGGTTGTCCCACGGGGGGGCTCACAGGCTTCAGATAAGGGGACTGAGGCCCAGAGAATCAATCAATCAATCAATCGTATTTATTGAGCGCTTACTGTGTGCAGAGCACTGTACTAAGCGCTTGGGAAGTCCAAGCTGGCAACATATAGAGACGGTCCCTACCCGACATTGGGCTCACAGTCTAAAAGAAGTGACGTGACTTGCCCAAGGTCACCCAGCAGACAGGTGGCAGAGGCGGGATTAGAACCCAGGCCCTCTGACTCCCAAGCCCGGGCTCTAACCACTGGCCCACGCTGCTTCTCCGCTCAATCAATCAATCGTATTTATTGAGCGCTTACAGTGTGCAGAGCACCGGACTAAGCGCTTGCGAAGTCCAAGTTGGCAACATAGACGTGTCCTTACTTCAATCAATCAATCGTATTTATTGAGCGCTTACTGTGTGCAGAGCACTGGACTAAGCGCTTGGGAAGTATCAATCAATCAATCAATCAATCATATTTATTGAGCGCTTACTATGTGCAGAGCACTGTACTAAGCGCTTGGGAAGTACAAATTGGCAACACATAGAGACAGTCCCTACCCAACAGTGGGCTCACAGTCTAAAAGGGGGAGACAGAGAACAGAACCAAACATACTAACAAAATAAAATAAATAGAATAGAAATGTACAAGCAAAATAAATAAATAAATAAATAAATAGAGTAATAAATATGTACAACCATATATACATATATACAGGTGCTGTATATATGTATATAGGTATACATATATATATGTATATAGGTATACATATATATGTATATATGTATACCTATATATATGTATATATGTATAAGTACTTACTTCATCATCATCATCATCAATCGTGTTTATTGAGCGCTTACTTTGTGCAGAGCACTGGACTAAGCGCTTGGGAAGTACAAATTGGCAACATCTAGAGACGGTCCCTACCCAACAGTGGGCTCCCAGTCTAAAAGGGGGAGACGGAGGACAAAACCAAATGTACTAACAAAATAAAATAAATAGAATAGATAGGTAGAAATAAAATAAATATCTTATTATGCATGGCTCAGTGGCAAGAACATGGCCTTTGGAGTCAGAGGTCATCGGTTCAAATCCCGGCTCTGCCACTTGTCAGCTGTGTGACTTTGGCAAGTCACAACTTCTCTGGGCCTCAGTTACCTCACCTGTAAAATGGGGATTAAGACTGCGAGCCCCACGTGGGACAACCTGATCACCTTGTAAACTCCCCAGCGCTTAGAACAGTGCTTTGCACATAGTAAGCGCTTAATAAATGCCATTATTATTATTATTATCTTACTTGTGCATGTAGAAGAAGATGTAGCCGCTGCGGTCGCGGACGGTCTGCACCGAGGCCTCGGGGATCTTGGACACCTCCAGGTCGTTGTAGGTGAACCAGGCCTGCTTCTTGATGTCGTACACGTCGCTGATGTAATGGCCTGCAACGAGATGGGAGTCACCGCGGCGGCGGGGGTCAGAGGGTCCTGGGTTCTAATCCCGCCTCCGCCACTTCCTGCGTTCAATCGTACTCTTGTCGATCAATCAATCAATCGTATTTACTGAGCGCTTACTGTGTCTGGACAAGGCGCTTGGGAAGTCCAAGTTGGCGACGTATAGAGACGGTCCCTACCCAACCATCAATCAATCAATCGTATTTATCGAGCGCTTACTGTGCGCAGAGCACTGGACTGAGCGCTTGGGAAGTCCAAGTTGGCGACGTATAGAGACGGTCCCTACCCAACCATCAATCAATCAATCGTATTTATCGAGCGCTTACTGTGCGCAGAGCACTGGACTGAGCGCTTGGGAAGTGCAAGTTGGCAACGTATAGAGACGGTCCCTACCCAACCATCAATCAATCAATCGTATTTATCGAGCGCTTACTGTGCGCAGAGCACTGGACTGAGCGCTTGGAACGTACAAGTTGGCAACGTATAGAGACGGTCCCTACCCAACAATCAATCAATCAATCGTATTGATTGAGCGCTTACTGTGTGCAGAGCACTGGACAAAGCACTTGGGACGCACAAGTTGGCAACATGTAGAGACGGTCCCTACCCAACAGCGGGTTCACAGTCTAAAAGGGGGAGACAGAGAACAAAACCAAACATACTCACAAAATAAAATAAATAGAATAGATCTGTACAGGTAAAATAAATAGAGTAATAAATATGTACAAACACATATACAGATATACAGGTGCTGTGGGGAAGGGAAGGAGGTAAGGTGGGGGGGATGGAGAGGGGGGCGAGGGGGAGAGGAAGGAGGGGGCTCAGTCTGGGAAGGCCTCCTGGAGGAGGTGAGCTCTCAGTAGGGTCTAGAACGGGGAGACAGACAAGCAGCATGGCTCATTGGAAAGAGCCCGGGCTTTGGAGTCAGAGGTCATGGGTTCAAATCCCTGCTCCGCCGACTGTCAGCTGGGTGACTTGGGGCAAGTCACTTCACTTCTCTGGGCCTCAGTTTCCTCATCTGGAAAATGGGGATGAAGACTGGGAGCCCCTTGTGGGACAACCTGATCACCTTGTAACCTCCCCAGCGCTTAGAACAGTGCTTTGCACATAGTAAGCGCTTAGCAAATACCATCATCATCATCATTTACTGAGCGCTTACTGTGTGCAGAGCCCTGGACTCAGCACTTAATAATAATGGCATTTATGAAGCGCTTACTATGTGCAAAGCAATCAATCAATCAATCGTATTTATTGAGCGCTTACTGTGCGCAGAGCACTGGACTAAGCGCTTGGGAAGTCCAAGTTGGCAACATCTAGAGACGGTCCCTACCCAACAGCGGGCTCACAGTCTAGGTGGGGGAGACAGACAACAAAACAAAGCATATTAACAAAATAAAATAATAGAATAAATATGTACAAATAAAATAAATAAATAAATAGAGCAATAAATGCGTACCAACATATATCCCTATACACAGGTGCTAAAAGGGGGAGACAGAGAACAAAACCAAACATACTAACAAAATAAAATAAATAGAATAGATACGTACAAGTAAAATAAATGGAGTAATAAATATGTACAAACATCATCAATCGTATTTATTGAGCGCTTACTATGTGCAGAGCACTGTACTAAGCGCTTATATACAAACATATATACAGAGAAGCAACGTGGCTCAATGGAAAGAGCACGGGCTTGGGAGTCAAATGTGATGGGTTCAAATCCCGGCTCTGCCAATTGTCAGCTGTGTGACTTTGGGCAAGTCACTTCACTTCTCTGTGCCTCAGTTCCCTCATCTGTAAAATGGGGATGAAGACTGTGAGCCCCACATGGGACAATCTGATAACCTTGTATCTTTCCCAGTGCTTAGAACAGTGCTTCGCACAGAGTAAGCGCTTAACAAATGCCATTATTATTATTCTTATTATTATATACATATATACAGTGCTTAGAAAGCACTGTTCTAAGCGCTAGGACGCTTACAATAATAATAACGATGGCATTTGTTAAGCGCTTACTATGTGCGAAGCACTGTTCTAAGCGCTAGGACGCTTGCAATAATAATAATGATGGCATTAGTTAAGCGCTTACTATGTGCAAAGCACTGCTCTAAGCGCTAGGACGCTTACAATAATAATAATGATGGCATTTGTTAAGAGCTTACTATGTGCAAAGCACTGTACTAAGCGCTAGGATGCTTACAATAATAATAATGATGGCATTTAAGCGCTTACTATGTGCAAAGCACTGTTCTAAGCGCTAGGACGCTTACAATAATAATAATGATGGCATTTGTTAAGTGCTTACTAAGTGCAAAGCACTGTTCTAAGCGCTAGGACGCTTACAATAATAATAATGATGGCATTTGTTAAGCGCTTACTATGTGCGAAGCACTGTTCTAAGCAGTGGGGGGATACAAGGTGATCCGGTTGTCCCACGTGGGGCTCACAGTCTTAATCTCCATTTTACAGATGAGGGAACTGAGGCCCAGAGAAGTGAAGTGACTTGCCCAAAGCCACACAGCTGACAATTGGCAGAGGTGGGATTTGAACCCATGACCTCTGGCTCCCAAGACCGGGCTCTTTCCACTGAGCCACGCTGCTTCTCTATAATAATGGCATTTATTAAGCGCTTACTATGTGCGAAGCACTGTTCTAAGCAGTGGGGGGATACAAGGTGATCAGGTGGTCCCACGTGGGGCTCACAGTCTTAATCCCCATTTTACAGATGAGGGAACTGAGGCACAGAGAAGTTAAGTGACTTGCCCAAAGCCACACAGCTGACAATTGGCAGAGGCGGGATTTGAACCCATGACCTCTGGCTCCCAAGCCTGTGCTCTTTCCACTGAGCCACGCTGCTTCTCTATAATGATGGCGTTTATTAAGCGCTTACTATGTGCAAAGCACTGTTCTAAGCGCTGGAGACTGCAAGACTCTGTCTCCCCCTCCAATAATAATAAATAGTGTTGGTATTTGTTAAGCACTTACTATGTGCCAAGCACTGTTCTAAGCGCTGGAGACTGCAAGACTCTGTCTCCCCCTCTAATACTAATAAATAATGTTGGTATTTGTTAAGCACTTACTACGTGCCAAGCACTGTTCTAAGCGCTGGGGGGGATACAAGGTTCATTCATTCATTCAATCGTATTTACTGAGCGCTTACTGTGTGCAGAGCACTGTATTAAGCACTTGGGAAGTACAAGTTGGCAACATACAGACACGGTCCCTACCCAACAGCGGGCTCACAGTCGAAAAGGGGCAGACAGAGAACAAAACAAAACATATTAACAAAATAAAATATGTAGAATAAATATGTACAAGTAAAATAGAGTTACAAATACGTACAAACATATATTCATTCATTCATTCAATCGTATTTATTGAGCGCTTACTGTGTGCAGAGCACTGGACTAAGCACTTGGGAAGTCCAAGTTGGCAACATACAAAGACGGTCCCTACCCAACAGTGGGCTCACAGTCTAGAAGGGGGAGACAGAGAACAAAAGATATTAACAAAATAAAATAAGTAGAATAAATATGTACAAGTAAAATAGAGTAACAAATACGTACAAACATATATACATATATATATATTCATTCATTCATTCATTCAATCGTATTTATTGAGCGCTTACTGTGTGCAGAGCACTGTACTAAGCGCTTGGGAAGTCCAAGTTGGCAACATATAGAGACAGTCCCTACCCAACAGTGGGCTCACAATCTAAAAGGGGGAGACAGAGAACAAAACCAAACATATTAACAAAATAAAATAAGTAGAATAAATATGTAGAAGTAAAATAGAGTTACAAATACGTACAAACATATATTCATTCATTCATTCAATCGTATTTATTGGGCGCTTACTGTGTGCAGAGCACCGGACTAAGCGCTTGGGAAGTCCAAGTTGGCAACATCTAGAGACAGTCCCTACCCAACAGTGGGCTCACAGGCTAGAAGGGGGAGACAGAGAACAATACATATTAATAAAATAAAATAAGTAGAATACATATGTACAAGTAAAATAGAGTAACAAATACGTAAAATAATATATATAATATATAATATAATATATTATATTATATCATAGTATATATAATTTATAATTATATATAATGTAATATTATATATATATGTATATATATATACACATGGTGATCAGGTTGTCCCAGGTGGGGCTCACAGTCTTCATCCCCATTTTCCAGATGAGGGAACTGAGGCCCAGAGAAGTGAAGTGACTTGCCCAAGGTCACAGAGCAGACAAGCGGCGGAGCCGGGATTGGAACCCACGACCTCTGACTCCTAAGCCCGGGCTCTTCCCACTAAGCCACGCTGCTTCGACTGTAAGCTCGCTGTGGACAGGGACTGTGCCTGTTGACTGTTAAATTCTTCCCAGTGCTTAGTGCCATGCTCTGCACACAGTAAGCGCTCAATAATAATGATAATAATAATAATAATAATAATGGCGGCATTAATATTGCATTTAATGATGGCATTATACAAGGTGACCAGGTTGTCCCATGGAGGCTCAGTCTTCACCCCCATTTTAATAATAATAATAATAATAATAATAATAATGGCATTTATTAAGCGCTTACTATGTGCACAGCACTGTTCTAAGCGCTGGGGAGGTTACAAGGTGATGAGGTTGTCCCACGGGGGGCTCACAGTCTTAACCCCCATTTTACAGATGAGGTCACTGAGGCCCAGAGAAGCTAAGCGACTTGCCCAAAGTCACACAGCTGACAACTGGCTGAGCTGAGATTCGAACCCATGACCTCTGACTCCGAAGCCCGGGCTTTTTCCCACTGAGCCATGCAATAAATAAGATCGAATGAATGAATGAACGTAGGCCAGGGATGATGTCCAAACTGATCATCTGGGGCTTACTGCTTAGTACATCATCAATCGTATTTATTGAGCGCTTACTATGTGCACAGCACTGTACTAAGCGCTTGGGAAGTACAAATTGGCAACATATAGAGACAGTCCCATACCCAACAGTGGGCTCACAGTCTAAAAGGGGGAGCAGTGCCTGACACATGGTATGCGCTTAACGAATATCATTTTTTGATTTTTTTATATATTAAAAACTGTCTCATTTGGTTTCCTACTAATTTACAGTCAGCCAGAGCGCCCAATTGGGTGCCTCATTTCAATCTCTTTGAACATTACCTGCAATAATAATGGTGGCACTTGTTAAGCGCTTACTATGTGCCAAGCACTGTTCTAAGCGCTGGGGAGATACAAGGTTATCAGGTTGTCCCAGGTGGGGCTCACAGTCTTCATCCCCATTTTCCAGATGAGGGAACTGAGGCCCAGGAAATAACAATAATAATAATAATGGTATTTGCTAAGTGCTCACTATGTGCCAAGCACTGTTCTAAGCGCTGGGGAGATACGAGGTTATCAGGTTGTCCCAGGTGGGGCTCACAGTCTTCATCCCCATTTTCCAGATGAGGGAACTGAGGCCCAGGAAGTAATAATAATAATGATGGTATTTGTTAAGTGCTTACTATGTGCTGAGCACTGTTCTAAGCGCTGGGGAGGATACAAGGTAATCAGGTTGTCCCAGGTGGGGCTCACAGTCTTCATCCCCGTTTTCCAGATGAGGGAACTGAGGTCCAGGAAATAATAATAATAATAATGATGGTATTTGTTAAGTGCTCACTATGTGCCAAGCACTGTTCTAAGTGCTGGGGAGATACAAGGTTATCAGGTTGTCCCAGGTGGGGCTCACAGTCTTCATCCCCATTTTCCAGATGAGGGAACTGAGGCCCAGGAAATAATAATAATAATGAGGGTATTTGTTAAGTGCTTACTATGTGCCGAGCACTGTTCTAAGTGCTGGGGAGGATACAAGGTAATCAGGTTGTTCCACGTGGGGCTCAGTTTTCATCCCCATTTTCCAGATGAGGGAACTGAGGCCCAGGAAGTAATAATAATAATGACGGTATTTGTTAAGTGCTTACTATGTGCCGAGCACTGTTCTAAGCGCTGGGGAGGATACAAGGTAATCAGGTTGTCCCACTTGGGGCTCAGTCTTCATCCCCATTTTCCAGATGAGGGAACTGAGGCACAGAGAAGTCATGTGACTTGCCCAAAGTCACCCAGCTGACAGTTGGCAGAGCCAGGATTAGAACCCATGACATCTGACTCCCAAGCTGGGGCTCTTTCCACTGAGCCACGCCGCTTCTCTTAATAATGACGGTATTTGTTAAGTGCTTACAATGTGCCGAGCACTGTTCTAAGCACTGGGGGACATACAAGGCGATCAGGTTTTCCCACGGGGGGCTCACAGTCTTCATCCCCATTTTACAGATGAGGAAACTGAGGCACAGAGAATAATAATAATGATAATAATGGCATTTATTGAGCACTTACTATGTGCAAAGCGCTGAGCACTGTTCTAGGCGCTGGGAGCTTAGAGAAGTGATGTGACTGGCCCAAAGTCACCCAGCTGACAAGTGGCGGAGCCGGGATTAGAACCCACGACCTCTGACTCCCAAGCCGGGGCTCTTTCCACTGAGCCACACTGCTTCTCTTTATAATGATGGTATTTGTTAAGTGCTTACAATGTGCCGAGCACTGTTCTAAGCGCTGGGGGACATACAGGGCCATCAGGCTGTCCCACGGGGGGCTCACAGCCTTCATCCCCATTTTACAGATGAGGAAACTGAGGCACAGAGAATAATAATAATGATAATAACGGCATTTATTAAGCGTTTACTATGTGCAAAGCGCTGAGCACTGTTCTAAGCGCTTGGAGCTTACAGAAGTGACGTGACTTGCCCAAAGTCACCCAGCTGACAAGGGGCGGAGCCAGGATTAGAACCCATGACATCTGACTCCCAAGCCGGGGCTGTTTCCACTGAGCCATGCCGCTTCTCTTAATAATGATGGTATTTGTTAAGTGCTTACAATGTGCCGAGCACTGTTTTAAGCGCTGGGGGACATACAAGGAGAGCAGGTTGCCCCAGGTGGTGCTCACAGTCTTCATCCCCATTTTACAGATGAGGAAACTGAGGCACAGAGAATAATAATAATGATAATAATGGCATTTATTAAGCGCTTATTATGTGCAGAGCGCTGAGCACTGTTCTAAGCGCTGGGAGCTTAGAGAAGTGAAGTGACTGGCCCAAAGTCACCCAGCTGACAAGGGGCGGAGCCGGGATTAGAACCCATGACATCTGACTCCCAAGCCGGGGCTCTTTCCACTGAGCCACGCTGCTTCTCTTCATAATGATGGTATTTCTTAAGTGCTTACAATGTGCCGAGCACTGTTCTAAGCGCTGGGGGACATACAAGGCCATCAGGTTGTCCCACGGGGGGCTCACAGTCTTCATCCCCATTTTACAGATGAGGAAACTGAGGCACAGAGACTAATAATAATAATAATAATGGCATTTATTAAGCGTTTACTATGTGCAAAGCGCTGAGCACTGTTCTAAGCGCTGGGAGCTTAGAGAAGTGACGTGACTTGCCCAAAGTCACCCAGCTGACAAGTGGCGGAGCCAGGATTAGAACCCACGACCTCTGACTCCAAAACCCGGGCTCTTTTCCACTATGCCACGCAGAGAAGTGCAGTGACTTACCCAAGGTCACCCAGCTGACGAGTGGCGGAGCCGGGATTAGAACCCACAACCTCTGACTCTCCAGCTTGAATGAATGACCACCTGCTCACCTTGTAACCTCCCCAGCGCTTAGAACAGTGCTTTGCACATAGTAAGCGCTTAATAAATGCCATTATTAATATTATTAATATTTATTTTATTTTGTTGGTATGTTTGGTTTTGTTCTCTTTCTCCCCCTTTTAGACTGTGAGCCCACTGTTGGGTAGGGACTGTCTCTCTGTGTTGCCAATTTGTACTTCCCAAGCACTCAGTACAGTGCTCTGCACATAGTAAGCGCTCAATAAATACAATTGATTGATTGATTGATTGATTATTATTATATTAATATCTACCTCCCCCTCCGGACTGGAAGCTTGTTAGGGGCAGGGAATGTGTCTACCAACTGTGTTCTATTGTCCTGTCCTAGGCACTTAGGACAGGACAGTGCACATACTAAGCGCTCAATAACACGAGAAGCAGCATGGCACGGTGGATGGAGCCCGGGCTTAAGTCAGAAGGACCTGGGTTCTAATCCCGCTCTGCCACTTGTCTGCTGGGTGACCTTGGGCCAGTCACTTCACCTCTCTGGGCCTCAGTTCCCGCATCTGGAAAATGGGGACTGACATGGGGAGCTCTATGTGTGACGGGAAGCATGTCCCCAATCTGAGCAACCCCGGTGGTTAGTATAGTGCCAGGCACATACTAAGCGCTTAATCAATCAATCGTATTTATTGAGCACTTACCGTGTGCAGAGCACTGTACTAAGCGCTTGGGAAGTACAAGTTGGCAACATAGAGAGCCAGTCCCTACCCAACAATGGGCTCACAGTCTTAGACGGGGGAGACAGAGAACAAAACCAAACATATTAACAAAATAAAATAAATAGAATAGATATCATCATCATCATATTTATTGAGCGCTTACTGTGTGCAGAGCACTGTACTAAGCGCTTGGGAAGGACAAGTTGGCGACATATAGAGACAGTCCCTACCTAACAATAGGCTCACAGTCTTAGACGGGGGAGACAGAGAACAAAACCAAACATATTAACAAAATAAAATAAACAGAATAGATATGTACAAGTAAAATAAATAGAGTGATAAATATGTACAAATATATATACATATATACAGGTTAACAAACACTGTAAAAAATAAATATGGACGATACGGTTGATCGATTCATTCAATCGTATTTATTGAGCTGAAATATGACTGAATGAATGAATCGTGGTTGAGGGCCGGGGGCCTGGGACTCGGAGGACCCGAGTTCTTGTCCCGGCTTGGCCAAAAATCTGCTGCGGGCCTTACTATTCCTTCTTCTCACCTCACCTCCTCCAGGAGGCCTTCCCAGACTGAGCCCCCTCCTTCCTAGTCCCCCTCTCCATCCCCACCGTCTTACCTCCTTCCCTTCCCCACAGCACCTGCATATGTGTATAGATGTTTGCACATATTTATTACTCTATTTATTTATTTATTTTACTTGTACATATCTATTCTCTTTATTTTATTTTGTTAATATGTTTGGTTTTGTTCTCTGTCTCCCCCTTCTAGACTGTGAGCCCACTGTTGGGTAGGGACCGTCTCTAAGACAAGACTGTCTAAGACTGTCTCTAAGAGAAGCAGCGTGGCTCAGTGGAAAAGAGCCCGGGCTTTGGAGTCAGAGGTCACGGGTTCAAATCCCGGCTCTGCCACTTGTCAGCTGTATGACTTTGGGCACGTCACTTCACTTCTCTGTGCCTCAGTTCCCTCATCTGTAAAATGGGGATGAAGACTGTGAGCCCCACGTGGGACAACCTCATGACCTTGTATTCCCCAGCGCTTAGAACAGTGCTTTGCACATAGTAAGCGCTTAATAAAATGCCATTATTATTATTATATGTTGCCAACTTGTACTTCCCAAGTGCTTAGTACAGTGCTCTGCACACAGTAAGCGCTCAATAAATACGATTGATTGATTGATTCTTCTCTGGAGGAGGACAGACCCCTCCCGGCCCCCTCCCGCAGACCCTCCGCCTCCGGCCTGTCCCCCTCCCACGCGCCCCAACCCCCGGAGCCGCTTTACCCGAAGACGAAGTGCTGCCGATGTGGCTGACGACGCTGATGAGCCGATAGGAGTGGGGAAGGCTTCCCGTCTGGAGAAGGGAAGGAAGGGGGTTCAGCGCCCGGGGGTCGCGGGGTCAAGGTCACCGCCAGCCCTCCAACCCCCACCCCGCTCCTTCCCCTTTCCTTTCCCCCATCCCGCCTTCCTCTCATTCCTAATAATAATAAAGAATACAATATAACCATACTCCCCCTCCTCCCTCTCTCCATCCCCGCCTGCCTTACCTCCTTCCCTTCCCCACAGCACCTGTATATATGTATATATGTTTTTACGTATTTATTACTCTATTTTACTTGTACATATTCTATTTATTTTATTACTATGTTTGGTTTTGTTGTCTGTCTCCCCCTTCTAGACTGTGAGCCCGCTGGTGGGTCGGGACCGTCTCTATATGCTGCCAACTTGGACTTCCAAAGTGCTTAGTCCAGTGCTCTGCACACAGTAAGCGCTTAATAAATACGATTGAATTACTCTACTATGTATTACTCTATTTTAGTTGTACATATCTATTCTATTTATTTTATTTTGTTAATATGTTTGGTTTTGTTCTCTGTCTCCCCCTTCTAGACTGTGAGCCCGCTGGTGGGTAGGGACTGTCTCTATATGTTGCCAACTTGGACTTCCAAAGCGCTTAGTCCAGTGCTCTGCACACAGTAAGCGCTTCATAAATACGATTGAATGAATTACTCTACTATGTATTACTCTATTACTCTATTTACTTTACTTGTACATATCTATTCTATTTATTTTATTTTGTTAATATGTTTGGTTCTGTTCTCTGTCTCCCCCTTCTAGACTGTAAGCCCGCTGGTGGGTAGGGACCGTCTCTAGATGTTGCCAACTTGGACTTCCCAAGCGCTTAGTCCAGTGCTCTGCACACAGTAAGCGCTTAATAAATACGATTGAATGAATTACTCTACTATGTATTACTCTATTTACTTTACTTGTACATATCTATTCTATTCATTTTATTTTGTTAATATGTTTGGTTTTGTTCTCTGTCTCCCCTTTCCAGACTGTGAGCCCGCTGGTGGGTAGGGACCGTCTCTCTATGTTGCCAACTTGGACTTCCCAAGCGCTTAGTCCAGTGCTCTGCACACAGTAAGCGCTTCATAAATACGATTGAATGAATTACTCTACTATGTATTACTCTATTACTCTATTTACTTTACTTGTACATATCTATTCTATTTATTTTATTTTGTTAATATGTTTGGTTCTGTTCTCTGTCTCCCCCTTCTAGACTGTGAGCCCGCTGGTGGGTAGGGACCGTCTCTATAGGTTGCCAACTTGGACTTCCCAAGCGCTTAGTCCAGTGCTCTGCACACAGTAAGCGCTTAATAAATACGATTGAATGAATTACTCTACTATGTATTACTCTATTTACTTTACTTGTACATATCTATTCTATTCATTTTATTTTGTTAATATGTTTGGTTTTGTTCTCTGTCTCCCCCTTCTAGACTGTGAGCCCGCTGTTGGGTAGGGACTGTCTCTATATGTTGCCAACTTGGACTTCCCAAACGCTTAGTCCAGTGCTCTGCACACAGTAAGTGCTTAATAAATACGATTGAATGAATTACTCTACTATGTATTACTCTATTTATTTTACTTGTACATATCTATTCTATTTATTTTATTTTGTTACTATGTTTGGTTTTGTTGTCTGTCTCCCCCTTCTAGACTGTGAGCCCGCTGGTGGGTAGGGACCGTCTCTATAGGTTGCCAACTTGGACTTCCCAAGCGCTTAGTCCAGTGCTCTGCACACAGTAAGCGCTTAATAAATACGATTGAATGAATTACTCTACTATGTATTACTCTATTTTACTTGTACATATCTATTCTATTCATTTTATTTTGTTAATCTGTTTGGTTTTGTTCTCTGTCTCCCCCTTCTAGACTGTGAGCCCGCTGGTGGGTAGGGACCGTCTCTAGATGTTGCCAACTTGGACTTCCCAAGAGCTTAGTCCAGTGCTCTGCACGCAGTAAGCGCTTAATAAATACGATTGAATGAATTACTCTACTATGTATTACTCTATTACTCATTTATTTTACTTGTACGTATCTATTCTATTTATTTTATTTTGTTAATATGTTTGGTTTTGTTCTCTGTCTCCCCCTTCTAGACTGTGAGCCCGCTGTTGGGTAGGGACCGTCTCTAGATGTTGCCAACTTGGACTTCCCAAGCGCTTAGTCCAGTGCTCTGCATACAGTAAGCGCTCAATAAATACGATTGATTGATTGATCCCGTCTTCCTCTCATTCCTAATAATAATAATAATAATAACCCCATCCCAACTTCCTCTCATTCATAATAATAATAATAATAATAATGATGATGGCGTTTGTTAAGCGCTTACTATGTGCCAAGCGCTGGGGAGGATATAAGGTGATCAGGTTGTCCCGCGGGGGGCTCACCGTTTTAATAATAACAATAATGGTATTTGTTAAGCACATACAATGCGCAAAGCACTGTTCTAAGTGCTGGGGAGGGTACAAGGTGATCAGGCGGTCCCCCGGGGGGCTCACAGTCTTCATCCCCATTTGACAGATGAGGGAACTGAGGCCCAGAGAAGTGAAGTGACTTGCCCAAAGTCACGCAGCTGACCAGCGGAGGAGCCGGGATTTGAACTCATGACCTCTGACTCTAAAGCCCGGGCTCTTTCCACTGAGCCATGTCGCTTCTCTTTATTCGATCGTATTTACTGAGCGCTTACTGTGTGCAGAGCACCGGCAGAAGCACCTGGAAGAGGACGATAAAATTGCCTGTGCCCACCCCAGCGCTTAGTACAGTGCCTGGCACAGAGTAAGTGCCCCAGACTGAGCCCCCTCTTACCTCTCCCCCTCCCCCCCGCCCTACCTCCTTCCCCTCCCCGCAGCACCTGTATATTCATTCATTCATTCGTATTTATTGAGCGCTTACTGTGTGCAGAGCACTGTACTAAGCGCTTGGGAAGTACAAGTCGGCAACATATAGAGATGGTCCCTACCCAACAACGGGCTCACAGTCTAGAAGGGGGAGACAGTATATATGTTTGTACAGATTTTTTACTCTATTTTACTTGCACATATTTACTATTTTATTCATTTTGTTAATGATGTGCATAGAGCTTTACTTCTATTTATTCTGGTGACTTGATACCTGTCCACATGTTTGGTTTTGTTGTCCGTCCCCGCTTCTAGACTGTGAGCCCACTGTTGGGTAGGGACTGTCTCTATATGTTGCCAACTTGTACTTCCCAAGTGCTTAGTACAGTGCTCTGCACACAGTAAGTGCTCAATAAATACGATTGAATGAATGAATGAATATGTTGCCAACTTGTACTTCCCAAGCACTTAGTCCAGTGCTCTGCACACAGTAAGCGCTCAATAAATGATTGAATGAATGAATATGTTGCCAGCTTGTACTTCCCAAGCGCTTAGTACAGTGCTCTGCCCACAGTAAGCGCTCAATAAATATGATTGAATGAATGAATATGTTGCCAACTTGTACTTCCCAAGCGCTTAGTACAGTGCTCTGCACACAGTAAGTGCTCAATAAATACGACTGAATGAATGAATATGTTGCCAACTTGTACTTCTCAAGCGCTTAGTCCAGTGCTCTGCCCACAGTAAGCGCTCAATAAATACGATTGAATGAATGAATGAATAAATACCGTAATTATTAAAATTATAATTATAACACAACACTGAACAGATATTCATTCATTCAATTGCATTTACTGAGCGCTTACTGTGTGCAGAGCACTGGACTAAGCATTTAAGAGAAGCATTGTAGCTCAGTGGAAAGAGCCCGGGCTTTGGAGTCAGTGGTCATGGGTTCAAATCCCGGCTCTGCCACTTGTCAGCTGGGTGCCTTTGGGCCGGTCACTTCACTTCTCTGGGCCTCAGTTACCTCATCTGGAAAATGGGGATTGACTGGGAGCCCCCCATGGGGACAACCTGATCACCTTGTAGCCTCCCCAGGGCTTAGAACAGTGCTGTGCACATAGTAAGTGCTTAATGAATGCATTATTATTATTATTATTATTATTATTATTATTATTATTATTATTATTATTATTATTATTCCCTGCTCACAACGACCTGAGAGTCTGGGGGCCTGGAGGGAGGGGAGGGAGACATTACCCCCATCCCTCTTTGCTCTCCACCCACCCTCCACGACCCCAAGGAATCGAGGAAGGCAGGGGAGGAGGAGGATATACGGGGAGGAGGGTATTTCCTGGCAAAACCACCTCGTAATAATAATAATGAGTGTAGTAACAATAATAATAATAATAATTCTGGCATTTATTAAGTGCTTACTACATGCCAGGCACTGTACTATGCGCTGGGGTGGATCCAATCAAATCAGGCTGGACATAGTCCCTGTCCCACGTGGGGCTTGATCCCCGTTTTCTAGATGAGGGAACCGAGGCCCAGTGAAGTGACTTGTCCAAGGTCTCTCGGCAGACAAGTGGCAGAGCCGGGATTAGAACCCAAGTCCTTCTGACTGTCAGGCCTGGGCTCTAATAATGATGGCATTTATTAAGCGCTTACTTTGTGCAAAGCACTGTTCTAAGCGCCGGGGTAGATACAAAGTAATCAAGTTGTCCCACATGGGGCTCACAGCCTTAATCCCCATTTTACAGATGAGGTAACTGAGGCCCAGAGAAGTGAAGTGACTTGCCCAAAGTCACACAGCTGACAAGTGGCAGAGCCGGGATTTGAACCCATGACCACTGACTCCAAAGCCCGGGCTCTTTCTGCTGAGCCTCCCTGCTCTAGCCATTAGACCTTTTAGACTGTGAGCCCACTGTTGGGTAGGGACCGTCTCTATATGTTGCCAACTTGGACTTCCCAAGCGCTTACTACAGTGCTCTGCACACAGAAGCGCTCAATAAATACGATTGATGATAACTGATGACGATTAGGCCACACTGCCTCTCCAGGGGGAGGGTCTGGAGGATTTGGAAGTAACGTGACCTAAGTGGTTGGGACAGTAGAGCAGAACAACAAATAATCAATCAATCGATCGTATTTATTGAGCGCTTACTGTGTGCAGAGCACTGTACTAAGCGCTTGGGAAGTACAAGTTGGCAACATATAGAGACAGTCCCTACCCAACAGTGGGCTCACAGTCTAGAAGGGGGAGACAGAGAACCAAACCAAACATATTAACAAAATAAAATAAATAGAATAGATATGTACAAGTAAAATAAATAGAGTAATAAATATGTACAAACATATATACAGGTGCTGTGGGGAACAGCACAGACATATTGAGAAGCAGTGTGGCATAGTGGAAAGAGCCCGGGCTTGGGAGTCAGAGGTCGTGGGTTCTAATCCCGGCTCCGCCACTTGTCAGCTGTACGACCTTGGGCAAATCACTTGACTTCTCTGGGCCTCAGTTCCCTCATCTGGAAAATGGGGATGAAGACTGGGAGCCCCACGGGGGACAACCTGATCACCTTGTCTCCTTGGTGCTTAGAACAGTCCCTGGCACATAGTAAGCGCTTAACAAATACCAAGATTATTATTAGTCCCTGCCCATAATGAGTCTACAAGTCTAGAGATGAAGACCTGGGTTCTAATCCCGGCTCTGCCACGTGCCTTGGGCAAGACTGGGCCTCACCCTCGTCTGTAAAATGGAGATTAAGAGATGGTAAGCCTCGTGATGGATAGGGATGGCCTGGCACATAGCAAGTGCTTAACAAATACTATATTTTTTTTAAAAAAGAGAGATATGGGAAGAGATGGGAAGAGAAAGGGAGAAATGGGCAGAAACTATGTGACTTTGGGCAAGTCACTTCATTTAATAATAACAATAATAATAATAATAATAATGGCATTTATTAAGCGCTTACTATGTGCAAAGCACTGTTTGAAGCGCTGGGGAGGTTACAAGGTGATCGAGTTGTCCCACCGGGGGGGCTTATAGTCTTAATCTCCCATTTTACAGATGAGGTAACTGAGGCCCAGAGAAGTGAAGCGACTTGCCCAAAGTCACACAGCTAATTGGCAGAGCCAGGATTTGAACCCATGACCTCTGACTCCAAAGCCTAGGCTCTTTCCACTAAGCCACGCTGCTTCTCCATTTCTCTGTGCCTCAGTTCCCTCACTTGCAAAACAGGGATGAAGACTGTGAGCCCCATGTGGGACAGGTACTGTGTCCGACCTGATTAGCTTGGATCTACCCCTGCGCTTAGAACAGTGCTTGGCTCATGGTAAGCACTTAACAAGTACCAAAATTATTATTTTTATCATTATTATTAGACCTCTGGGCCTCAGTTTCTTCACCTGTCAGAGGGGCGATCAATATCTGCTATGTGTCCCCCTCTCCATCCCCCCCATCTTACCTCCTTCCCTTCCCCACAGCACCTGTATATATGGATATATGTCTGTACGTATTTATTATTCTATTTATTCATGTATTTATTTTACTTGTACATATCTATTCTATTTATTTTGTTAATATGTTTGGTTTTGTTCTCTGTCTCCCCCTTTTAGACTGTGAGCCCACTGGTGGGTAGGGACTGTCTCTATATGTTCCAATTTGTACTTCCCAAGCGCTCAGTACAGTGCTCTGCACATAGTAAGCGCTCAATAAATACGATTGATGATGATGATGATGATGTCCCACTTAGACTGTGAGCTCCATGTGGGACATGGACTGTGTCCAACCTGATTAGCTTGCATCCACCCCGGTGCATAGTAGTTCATTCATTCATTCATTCATTCAATCATATTTATTGAGCGCTTACTGTGTGCAGAGCACTGTACTAAGCGCTTGGGAAGTCCAAGTTGGCAACATATAGAGACGGTCCCTACCCAACAGCGGGCTCACAGTCTAGAAGGGGGAGACAGACAACAAAACACAACATATTAACAAAATAAAATTAATATGTACAAATTAAATACATACAAACATATATTCATATTAAGCGCTTACTATATGCAAAGCACCGTTCTAAGCACTGGGGAGGTTACAAGGTAATCAGTTTGTCCCATTGGGGGCTCACCGTCTTAATCCCCATTTTCCAGATGAGGGAACTGAGGCCCAGAGAAGTGAAGTGCCTTGCCCAAAGTCACACAGCTGACAACTGGCAGAGCTGGGATTTGAACCCACGACAAGTCTTGGCACGCAGTAAGCGCTTCACAAATAATAATAATCATCGTGGTATTTGTTAAGCGCTTACTACGTGTCAAGCACTGTTCTAAGCGCTGGGGGAGATACAAGGTCATCAGGTTGTCCCTCGTGGGGCTCACGGCCTTCATCCCCATTTTCATCATCATCATAATGGCATTTATTAAAGCGCTTACTATGTGCAGAGCACTGTTCAAAGCACTGGGGAGGTCACGAGGTGATCAGGTTGTCCCACGGCGGGGCTCACAGTCTTCCTCCCCATTTTTCAGAGGAGGGAACTGAGGCCCGGAGGAGTGAAGCGACGGGCCCAAGGTCACCCAGCTGACAAGTGGCGGGGCCGGGATTTGAACCCACGACTTCTGACTCCCAAGCCCGGGCTCTTTCCACTGGGCCACGCGGCTTCTCCGTGGCTATTAATAAATCCCGTCAGTGTGTGAAAGTGGCGTGGCTTTAGTGGGAAAGAGCGAGGGCCTGCGGAGGCAGAGGATTTCCGAATCCAGCTCCACCCCCGGCCTGTTTGCTTTCGGGTGAGTCGCTGAATTCCTCCGTGCCTCAGTTACCTCATCTGCAAAATGGGGATAAAAGTCCCTGTCCTCCCTGATTATCTTGTTCCTACCACACTCTTTAGACTGTAAGCTCACGGTGGGCAGGAAACGTGTCTTCCGACTCTGTTACAGTGCACTTTCCCAAGTGCTTACTACCATGCTGTGCACAGTTAGCGCTCAATAATAATAATAATAATAATAATAATAATAATAATAATAATGGCATTTGTTAAGCGCTTACTATGTGCAAAGCACTGTTCTAAGCGCTGGGGGGGATACAATGTGATCAAGTTGTCCCACGTGCAATAAATACCGCTGATAAACTGATATCACAGCACTTGGCAAAGAAAGTTATCTATGCCGTCACTGCTCTCATTGTTTCTCTTTGGTGAAGATAGTAATAATAATAATGGCATTTTTTAAGCGCTTACTACGTGCAAAGCACTGTTCTAAGCGCTGGGGGGGATATAATGTGATCAAGTTGTCCCACGTGCAATAAATACCGCTGATAAACTGATATCACAGCACTCGGCAAAGAAAGTGTTCTATGCCATCACTGCCTTCATTGTTTCTCTTCGGTGAAGATAATAATAATAATAATGGCATTTTTTAAGCGCTTACTACGTGCAAAGCACTGTTCTAAGCGCTGGGGGGGATACATTGTGATCAAGTTGTCCCACGTGCAATAAATACCGCTGATAAACTGATATCACAGCACTTGGCAAAGAAAGTTATCTATGCCGTCACTGCTCTCATTGTTTCTCTTCGGTGAAGATAATAATAATAATAATGGCATTTTTTAAGCGCTTACTACGTGCAAAGCACTGTTCTAAGCGCTGGGGGGGATACAATGTGATCAAGTTGTCCCACGTGCAATAAATACCGCTGATAAACTGATATCACAGCACTTGGCAAAGAAAGTGTTCTATGCCGTCACTGCCCTCATTGTTTCTCTTCGGTGAAGATAATAATAATAATAATGGCATTTTTTAAGCGCTTACTACGTGCAAAGCACTGTTCTAAGCGCTGGGGGGGACACAATGTGATCAAGTTGTCCCACGTGCAATAAATACCGCTGATAAACTGATATCACAGCACTTGGCACAGAAAGTTATCTATGCCGTCACTGCTCTCATTGTTTCTCTTCGGTGAAGATAATAATAATAATAATGGCAGTTTTTTAAGCGCTTACTATGTGCAAAGCACTGTTCTAAGCGCTCGGGGGGATACAATGTGATCAAGTTGTACCACGTGCAATAAATACCGCTGATAAACTGATATCACAGCACTTGGCAAAGAAAGTTATCTATGCCGTCACTGCTCTCATTGTTTCTCTTTGGTGAAGATAATAATAATAATAATGGCATTTTTTAAGCGCTTACTACGTGCAAAGCACTGTTCTAAGCGCTCGGGGGGGATACAATGTGATCAAGTTGTCCCACGTGCAACAAGTACCGCTGATAAACTGATATCACAGCGCTCGGCAAAGAAAGTGTTCTATGCCGTCGCTGCCCTCATTGTTTCTCTTCGGTGAAGATAATAATAATAATGATGGCATTTGTTAAGCGCTTACTATGTGCAAAGCACTGTTCTAAGCGCTGGGGGGGACACAATGTGATCAAGTTGTCCCACGTGCAATAAATACCGCTGATAAACTGATATCACAGCGCTCGGCAAAGAAAGTGTTCTATGCCGTCACTGCCCTCGTTGTTTCTCATCATCATCATCAATCGTATTTATTGAGCGCTTACTATGTGCAGAGCACTGAACTAAGCGCTTGGGAAGTACAAACTGGCAACATATAGAGACGGTCCCTACCCAACAGTGGGCTCACAGTCTAAAAGGGGGAGACAGAGAACAAAACCAAACATACTAACAAAATAAAATAAATAGGATAGATATGTACAAGTAAAATAAATAGAGTAATAAATATGTACATATATACAGGTGATATATATACAGGTGCATATTTATTTTATTTATTTAGTTTATTATTTAGTTTATTTATTTTTTTAGTTTAGTTTAGTATTTATTTAGTTTATTATTTAGTTTATTTATTTATTTAGTTTATTTATTTTACTTGTTTCTCTTCGGTGAAGATAATAATATTAACGATAGCATTTGTTAAGCGCTTACTATGACTGTTCTAAGCGCTGGGGGAGATACTGGAGTCCGAGGTCAGGGGTTCAAATCCTGTCTCTGCCACTTATCAGCTGTGTGACTTAGGGCAAGTCACTTCACTTCTCTGGGCCTCCGTTACCTCATCTGTACAATGGGGATGAAGACTGTGAGCCCCGCCATGGCACAACCTGATCATCTTGTAACCTCCCCAGCGCTTAGAACAGTGCTTTGCACATAGTAAGCGCTTAATAAATGCCATCATTATCTACAAGATGATCAGGTGGTCCCACGTGGGGCTCACAGTCTTCATCCCCGTTTTACAGATGAGGGAACTGAGGCTCCGGGAAGTGAAGTGACTTGCCCAAGGTCACACAGCAGACATGTGGCGGAGCCGGGATTCGAACCCATGAGCTCTGGCTCCAAAGCCCGGGCTCTTTCCACTGAGCCACGAGAAGCAGTGTGCCCTAATGGCTAGAGCCAAGGCCTGGGTGTCGAAAGGTCTGGGTTCTAATCCCGCCTCCATCATTTGCCTGCTGGGTGATAATGATGGCATTTTGTTAAGCGCTTACTATGTGCTATGTTTCCTCTCCTTCTCCTCCCCCTCTCCATCCTCCCCGCCTTACCTCCTTCCCCTCCCCACAGCACCTGTATATATGTTTGTACAGATTTATTACTCTATTTATTTATTTTACTTGTACATCATCATCATCAATCGTATTTATTGAGTGCTTACTGTGTGCACAGCACTGGACTAAGCGCTTGGAAAGTACAAGTTGGCAACATATAGAGACAGTCCCTACCCAACAGTGGGCTCACAGTCTATATATGTATATATGTGTGTATATATGTATATATGTATATATTAGAGAAGCAGCGTGGCTCAGTGGAAAGAGCCCGGGCTTGGGAGTCAGAGGGCATGGGTTCGAATCCCAGCTCTGCCACATGTCTGCTGTGTGACCTTGGGCAAGTCAGTTCGCTTCCCTGAGCCTCAGCTACCTCATCTGTAAAATGGGGATTAAGACTGGGAGCCCCAACGTGGGACAACTTGATCACCTTGTATCCCCCCCAGCGCTTAGAACAGTGCTCTGCACATAGTAAGCGCTTAATAAATGCCATTAAGAAAAAACAAACGACGTCGGCACAGTCCCTGTCCCACGTGGGGCCCGCAGTGTAAGTAGCAGGGAGGACAGGTGCGGAATCCCCATTTGCCAGCCGAGGAAACGGAGGCCCAGGGAAGCGAAGTGACTCGCCCAACATATCTATTCTATTTATTTTATTTTGTTAATATGTTTTGTTTTGTTGTCTGTCTCCCCCTTCTAGACTGCGAGCCCACTGTTGGGTAGGGACCGCCTCTATGTGTTGCCAACTTGTACTTCCCAAGCGCTTAGTCCAGTGCTCTGCACACAGTAAGCGCTCAATAAATACGATTGATTGATTGCTGAGCACCGTTCTAAGCGCTGGGGCAGATACAAGATGATCAGTTTGTCCCACGTGGGGCTCACAATCTTCATCCCCATTTCACAGATGAGGTCACTGAGGGGCAGAGAAGTGGCTTGCCCAAGGTCACACAGCTGACAAGTGGCGGAGGCAGGATTAGAACCCACGTCCTCTGACTCCCAGCCCTGTGTTCTTTCCACTGAGCCACGTGACCTTGGGCAACTCACGTCACTTTTCGGGACCTCAGTTCCTTCCTCCGGAAAATGGAGATGAATAATAATTATAACGCTATTGGTACTTGCTAAGTGCCTACTATGTGCCGAGCACTGTTCTAAGCACTGGGGATAGAGCTCACCTCCTCCAGGAGGCCTTCCCAGACTGAGCCCCTCCCTTCCTCTCCCCCTCGTCCCCCTCTCCATCCCCCCCATCTTACCTCCTTCCCTTTCCCACAGCACCTGTATATATGTATAGATGTTTGTACAGATTTATTACTCTATTTATTTATTTATTTTACTTGTACATATCTATTTTATTTATTTTATTTTGTTAGTATGTTTGGTTTTGTTCTCTGTCTCCCCCTTCTAGACTGTGAGCCCACTGTTGGGTAGGGACTGTCTCTATATGTTGCCAATTTGTACTTCCCAAGCGCTTAGTACAGTGCTCTGCACATAGCAAGCACTCAATAAATACAATTGATGATGATGATGATGATGATGATGATGATAGACACGAGGTGATCAGGTTGTCCCACGGGGGGCTCACAGTCTTCATCCCCATTTTCCAGATGAGGTCACTGAGGCCCGGAGAAGTGAAGTGACTTGCCCAAAGTCAGGGCTGACAAGTGGCGGAGCCGGGATTAGAACCCACGACCTCTGTTTCCCAGGCCCGGGCTCTTTCCACTAAGCCACACTGCTTCTCGATTGATCGATTGATTCGGTCAATCGTATTTATTGAGCGCTTACTGCGGGCAATGCACTGGACTAAGCGCTTGGGAGAGGACAATGTAGCAATAAACAGACACATGCCCTGCCCACAACGAGCTCACAGTCTAGAGTAGGGACCGTCTCTAGATGTTGCCAACTTGTACTTCCCAAGCGCTTAGTACAGTGCTCTGCACACAGTAAGCGCTCAATAAATACGCTTGATTGACTGATTGATAGAGAACAGTGCCTAGCACAGAGTAAGCACTTAAACACAATTATTATTACTACTGTTATCATGACTATTATCACTATTAAAAGTCGAGCGCCACATACCCCAAGGCTGCTGAGGAAAAACAAGTGTTGGGAAAAAAAAAATAAAAAAAAAAATGATGGAACTTGTTTAAGCACTTATTATCAATCAATCAATCGTATTTATTGAGCGCTTACTATGTGCAGAGCACTGTACTAAGCGCTTGGGAAGTACAAATTGGCAACATAGAGACAGTCCCTACCCAACAGTGGGCTTATTATGTGCCAAGCACTGTTCTAAGCGCTGGGAGAGATACAAGGTGATCAGGTTGTCCCACGGGGGGCTCACAGTCTTCATCCCCGTTTTACAGATGAGGGAACTGAGGCCCACAGAAGTGACTGGCCCAAAGTCCCACAGCGGACAAGTCCAGACTGTGAGCCCGTTGTTGGGTAGGGAACGTCTCTATAGGTTGCCAACTTGTACTTCCCAAGCGCTTAGTCCAGTGCTCTGCACACAGTAAGCGCTCAATAAATACGATTGAATGACTGAATGAATCTAGCTTTAATTCTATTTGTTCTGACGACTGTGAAACCTGTCTACGTGTTTTGTTTTGTTCTCTGTCTCCCCCTTCTAGACTGTGAGCCCGTTGTTGGGTAGGGACCGTCTCTAGATGTTGCCGACTTGTACTCCCCAAGCGCTTAGTCCAGCGCTCTGCACACAGTAAGTGCTCAATAAATACGATTGAATGAATGAATGAATCTAGCTTTAATTCTATTTGTTCTGATGACTTTGACATCTGTCTACATGTTTTGTTTATGTTGTCTGTCTCCCCCTTCTAGACTGTGAGCCCACCGTTGGGTAGGGACCATCTCTAGATGTTGCCAACTTGTACTTCCCAAGTGCTTAGTCCAGTGCTCTGCACACAGTAAACGCTCAATAAATACGATTGAATGAATGAATGGAAAGTGGAGGAGCCAGGATTAGAACCCACGACCTCTTGAGTCCCAAGCCTGGGCTCTTGCCGCTAATAATAATAATGGTATTTGTTGAACGCTTACTATGTGCAAAGCACTGTTCTAAGTGCTGGGGGGATACAAGGTGATCAGGTTGTGCCACGGGGGGCTCACAGTCTTAATCCCCATTTTACAGATGAGGGAACTGAGGCCCAGAGAAGTGAAGTGACTTACCCGTCACCCAGCTGACAAATGGAGGAGCTGGGATTTGAACCCATGACCTCTGACTCCCAAGCCCGGGATCTTTCCACTGAGCCACGCTGCTTCTCCAAACCAGCCGAGACAGCAGCCCTACCCGAGCTGGGCTTTCTCCTGCTCGTGGGGATGGCGGGCAGAGCGATCTTGTACAAATTTACTATTCTATTTATTTTATTTTGTTAAAACGTTTTGTTTTGTTGTCTGTCTTCCCATTCTAGTCTGTGAGCCCGCTGTTGGGTAGGGACCGTCTCTAGATGTTGCTGACTTGGACTTCCCAAGTGCTTAGTATGGTGTTCTGCACACAGTAAGTGTTCAATAAATACGATTGAATGAATTTATAACTCTATTGATTTATTTTATTGGTACATATTTATTCTATTTATTTTATTTTGTTAATATGTTTTGTTTTGTTGTCTGTCTCCCCCTTCTAGACTGTGAGCCCGTTGTTGGGTAGGGACCGTCTCTATATGTTGCCGACTTGTACTTCCCAAGCGCTTAGTCCAGGGCTCTGCACACAGTAAGCGCTTAATAAAAATAAATACAACTGAATGAATTTAGCTTTAATTCTATTTGTTCTGACAACTTTGACACCTGTCTACGTTTTGTTTTGTTGTCTGTCTCCCCCTTCTAGAATGTGAGCCCATTGTTGGGTAGGGACCGTCTCTAGATGTTGCCGACTTGGACTTCCCAAGTGCTTAGTCCAGTGCTCTGCACACAGTAAGCGCTCAATAAATACGATTGAGCACTTAGTCCAGTGCTCTGCACACAGTAAGCGCTCAATAAATACGATTGAATGAATTTATTGCTCTATTTATTGATTTATTTTATTGGTACATATTTATTCTATTCATTTTATTTTGTTAATATGTTTTGTTTTGTTCTCTGCCTCCCCCTTCTAGACTGTGAGCCCACTGTTGGGTAGGGACCATCTCTAGATGTTGCCGACTTGGACTTCCAAAGCGCTTAGTCCAGTGCTCTGCACACACTAAGCGCTTAATAAAAATAAATATGACAATGAATCTAGCTTTAATTCTATTTGTTCTGACAACTTTGACCCCTGTCTACATGTTTTGTTTTGTTGTCTGCCTTCCCCTTCTAGAATTTGAGCCGGTTGTTGGGTAGGGACCGTCTCTAGATGTTGCCAACTTGGACTTCCCAAGCGCTTAGTCCAGTGCTCTGCACACAGTAAGTGCTCAATAAATACGATTGAATGAATGAATGGAAAGTGACGGAGCCAGGATTAGAACCCACGACCTCTGAGTCCCAAGCCCAGGCTCTTGCCGCTAATAATAATAATAACGGTATTTGTTGAGCGCTTACTATGTGCAAAGCACTGTTCTAAGTGCTGGGGGGATACAAGGTGATCAGGTTGTCCCAGGGGGGGCTCACAGTCTTAATCCCCATTTTACAGATGAGGGAACTGAGGCCCAGAGAAGTATCCAACGTCACCCAGCTGACAATTGGAGGAGCCGGAATTTGAACCCATGACCTCTGACTCCCAAGCCCGGGCTCTTTCCACTGAGCCACGCTGCTTCTCCAAACTGGTTGAGACAGTGGCCCTCCCTAAGCCGGGCTTTCTCCTGCTCGTGGGGATGGCGGGCAGAGCGATCTTGTACATATTTACTATTCTATTTTATTTTGTTAAAACGTTTTGTTTTGTTGTCTGTCTCCCCCTTCAAGACTGTGAGCCCGCTGTTGGGTAGGGACCATCTCTAGACGTTGCCAACTTGGACTTCCCAAGCACTTAGTACAGTGCTCTGCACACAGTAAGTGCTCAATAAATACGATTGAATGAATTTATTACTCTATTTATTGATTTATTTTATTGGTACATATTTATTCTATTCATTTTATTTTGTTACTATGTTTTGTTCTGTTCTCTGTCTCCCCCTTGTAGACTGTGAGCCCACTGTTGGGTAAGGACCGTCTCTATGTGTTGCCAATTTGGACTTCCCAAGTGCTTAGTCCAGTGCTCTGCACACAATAAGCGCTTAATAAAAATAAATATGACAATGAATCTAGCTTTAATTCTATTTGTTCTGACAACTTTGACACCTGTCTACATGTTTTGTTTTGTTCTCTGTCTCCCGCTTCTAGACTGTGAGCCCATTGTCGGGTAGGGACCATCTCTAGATGTTGCCGACTTGGACTTCCCAAGCGCTTAGTCCAGTGCTCTGCCCACAGTAAGCGCTCAATAAATACGATTGAGCACTTAGTACAGTGCTCTGCACACAGTAAGCGCTCAATAAATACGATTGAATGAATTTATTACTCTATTTATTGATTTATTTTATTGGTACATATTTATTCTATTCATTTTATTTTGTTAATATGTTTTGTTTTGTTCTCTGCCTCCCCCTTCTAGCCTGCAAACCCGCTGTTGGGTAGGGACCGTCTCTAGACGTTGCCGACTTGGACTTCCCAAGCGCTTAGTCCGGTGCTCTGCCCACAGCAAGCGCTCAATAAATACGATTGAATGAATGAATGAATTTTGTTAATATGTTTTGTTTTGTTCTCTGCCTCCCCCTTCTAGACTGTGAGCCCGCTGTTGGGTAGGGACCGTCTCTAGATGTTGCCTGCTTGGACTTCCCAAGCGCTTAGTCCGGTGCTCTGCACACAGTAAGCGCTCAATAAATACGACTGAATGAATTTTGTTAACATGTTTTGTTCTCTGTCTCCCCCTTCTAGACTGTGAGCCCGCTGTCGGGTAGGGACCGTCTCTAGATCTTGCCGACTTGGACTTCCCAAGCGCTTAGTCCGGTGCTCTGCCCACGGTAAACGCTCAATAAAAACGATCGGATGAATGAATGAGGGGGATGCCCGCCCCAAACGAGCTCCCGGGAGGGGCGCGGGGGCGAGGGCTCACCTCGGCGTTTCTCCTGAGCTCCTCCGCTTCTGCCTCCGTGTACTCCATGTCCAAAATGTCCTCGTTTCCCGAGTCTTCGTCCGAGCCCGTCCCGTCCAGCAGAGAGCTGTTAAATTCTGTGCGGACACAGAAACAGACACGTGGCATCAGGCTCCCAGGCGAAACAGAGGGGACGCATCGCGGCGGACGCATCTCCTCAAAAATCTCCAGTGGCTCCCAATCAATCTGCACATCAGGCAGAAACTCCTCACCCTGGGCTTCCAGGCTGTCCATCCATCACCTCGCCCCCTCCTCCCTCACCTCCCTTCTGTCCTTCTCCTGCCCAGCCCGCACCCTCCGCTCCTCCGCCGCTAATCTCCTCACCGTTAGGCCTCATTCTCGCCCGTCCCGCCATCGACCCCCGGCCCACGTCATTCCCCCGGCCTGGAATGCCCCCAATCCCTCTGCCCATCCGCCAAGCTGGCTCTCTTCCTCCCTTCAAGGCCCTGCTGAGAGCTCACCTCCTCCAGGAGGCCTTCCCACACTGAGCCCCTTCCTTCCTCTCCCCCTCTCCCCCCTCTCCATCCCCCCATCTTACCTCCTTCCCTTCCCCACAGCACCTGTATATATGGATATATGGTTGTACATATTTATTACTCTATTTATTTATTTATTTTACTTGTACATTTCTTTCCTATTTATTTTATTTTGTTGGTATGTTTGGTTCTGTTCTCTGTCTCCCCCTTTTAGACTGTGATCCCACTGTTGGGTAGGGACTGTCTCTATGTGTTGCCAATTTGTACTTCCCAAGCGCTTAGTACAGTGCTCTGCACATAGTAAGCGCTCAATAAATACGATTGATTGATTGATTGATTTTGTTCTCTGTCTCCCCCTTTTAGACTGTGAGCCCACTGTTGGGTAGGGACTGTCTCTATATGATGCCAATTTGTACTTCCCAAGCGCTTAGTACAGTGCTCTGCACATAGTAAGCACTCAATAAATACGATTGATGATGATGATGATGAGGGCCGAGGGCCCGGGCCTGGGGCTCAGAGGACCCGGCTTCTCATCCCGACTTCGCCAAAAATCTGCTGGGGGACTTGGGCGGGTCATTTTACGTCTCCAGGCCTTAGTTTCTTCATCTGGAAAATGGGGATGAAGACCGTGAGACGGGGAATGCGTCCAACCCGATTACCTCGCTTCTGCCCCGGAGTTTAGTCCAGTGCCTGGAATTTAGCAGAGAAGCGGCGGGGCTTAGTGGAAAGAGCCCGGCTTGGGACTCGGTGATCTGCGCACAGGAAGCACTCAATAAATCAATCAATCAATCAATCAATCGTATTTATTGAGCGCTTACTGTGTGCAGAGCACTGGACTAAGCGCTTGGGAAGTACAAGTTGGCAACATATAGAGACAGTCCCTACCCAACAGTGGGATCACAGTATAAAATAAATCCGATTGAATGAATGAATGAATGAATGAGAAGCAGCGTGGCTCAGTGGAAAGAGCCCGGGCTTTGGAGTCAGAGGTCATGGGTTCAAATCCCGGCTCTGCCCATTGTCAGCTGTGTGACCGTGGGCAAGTCACTTCACTTCTCTGGGCCTCAGTTCCCTCCTCTGTAAAATGGGGATTAAGACTGTGAGCCCCCCGTGGGACCACCTGATCACTTTGTAACCTCCCCAGCGCTTAGAACAGTGCTTTGCACATAGTAAGCGCTTAATAAATGCCATTATTATTATTATTATTATAATGAGGGTTCTAATCCCAGGTCTGCCACTTGTCAGCTGTGTGACTTTGGGCAAGTCATTCCATTCATTCAATCGGATTTATTGAGTGCTTACTGTGTGCAGAGCATGTCTTCTGTATGACCTTGGATAAGTCACTTAACTTCTCTGAGCCTCAGTTACCTCATCTGTAAAATGGGGATTAAGACTGTGAGCCCCACATGGGACAACCTCATTACCTTGTTTCCCCTCCCAAACACTTAGAACAGTGCTTTGCACATAGTAAGTGCTTAACAAATGCCATCATCATCATCACTGTACTAAGCACTCCACGGCTCTGTGCCTCAGTTACCTCATCTGGAAAGACTGTGAGCCCCATGTGGGACGACCTGATTACCCTGTATCTACCCTGGTGCTTAGAACAGTGTTTGGCACATAGTAAGTGTTTCATGAATACCATTATTATTATTATTATAGTAGGCACTTAAATACCATTCATTCATTTATTCGTTCAATCGTATTTATTGAGCACTTACTGTGTGCAGAGCACTGTACTAAGCGCTTGGGAAGTACAAGTTGGCAACAGATAGAGACGGTCCCTACCCAACATCAGGCTCACAGTCTAGAAGGGGGAGATGGACAGCAAAACAAAACATGTAGATAGGCGTCAAAATCATCGGAACAAATAGAATTAAAGTTAAATTCATTCATTCATTCATTCAATCAGTTGAAAAAACTGAAGCCCAGACAAATAAAGTGTCTTACCCAAGGTCACAGAGCAAACAAGTTGGAGGAGCTGGAATTACAACCGAGGTCCCCTGAGTCCCAATTGCATGCTCTTTCTGCTTCCCAAATAGCTATTACGTCCTTGAAGTTATGCCCTGCCTTTGGATAGAGTGGGATCTCTTCCCCTTCCCTCCTCTCCCCCTCGTCCCCCTCTCCTACCTCCTTCCCTTCCCCACAGCACCTGTATAAATGTATATATGTTTGTACAGATTTATTACTCTATTTATTTTACTTGTACCTATCTATTCTATTTATTTTATTGTGTTAATATGTTTTGTTTTGTTCTCTGTCTCCCCCTTCTAGCCTGTGAGCCCACTGTTGGGAAGGGACCATCTCTAGATGTTGCCAACTTGGACTTCCCAAGCGCTTAGTACAGTGCTCTGCACACAGTAAGCGCTCAATAAATACGACTGATGATGATGATGATGATTCAATCGTATTTATTGAGCGCTTACGGTGTGCAGAGCACTGTATTAAGCGCTTGGGAAGTACAAGTTGGCAACAGACAGAGATGGTCCCTACCCAACAACGGGCTCACAGTCTAGAAGGGGGAGACGGACAGAAAACAAAACATGTAGACAGGCGTCAAAATCATCAGAACAAATAGAATTAAAGCTGAATGCACATCATTAACAAAATAAATAGAATAGTAAATATGAACAAGTAAAATAGAGTAATAAATCTGGACAAATATATACAAGTGCTGTGGGGAGGGGAAGGAGGTAGGGCGGGGGGATGGGGAGGAGGAGAGGATAAAGGGGGCTCAGCCTGGGAAGGCCTCCGGGAGGAGGTGAGCTCTCAGTAGGGCTTTGAAGGGAGGAAGAGAGCACAATTATTGTTATTATTATTCTTTTTATTACCACTGACTGATTGGCTGAAGGAGCTTACGGTCTAGAACTATTCTATTTATTTTGTTATGTGCACTTAGCTTTAATTCTATTTATTCTGACGACTCCACATGTTTTGTTTTGTTGTCTGTCTCCCCCTTCTAGACTGTGAGCCCGCTGTTGGGTAGGAACCGCTTCTAGATATCACCGACTTGTACTTCCCAAGCGCTTAGTCCAGTGCTCTGCACACAGTAAGCGCTCAATAAATACGATTGAATGAATGAATGAATAGAGCGGAGGCAATATAGTGTTACCCACACAGTAAGCGCTCAATAAATATGACTTAGTGGCTTCGTGGGCCCAGAGCATGGGCCTCATTTGGAAGATGGGGATTCGATAGCAGTCCTCCCTCCTTCATTGATTGTGAGCCCCTTGGGGGACAGGGACTCGGCCTCACCTGCTTAAACTGTATCTATCCCCATTCATTCAATCATATTTATTGAGCGCCTACTGTGTGCAGAGCACTGGACTAAGCGCTTGGGAAGTACAAGTCGGCAACATAGAGAGACGGTCCCGACCCAACAGCGGGCTCACAGTCTAGAAGGGGGAGACAGACAACAAAACATGTGGATGGGTGTCAAACATGTGGACACGTATGGATCCCCACACTTAGAACAGTGCTTGACTAATAATAATAATAATAATAATAATAATAATAATAATAATAATAATGATGGTGGTATTTGTTAAGTGCTTACTATGTGTCGAGCACTGTACTAAGAGCTGGGGTAAATATAAGGTTATCAGGTTGTCCTACGTGGGGCTCACGATCTTAACCAGAGAAGCAGTGTGGCTCAGTGGAAAGAGCCCGGGCTTTGGAGTCAGAGGTCATGGGTTCAAATCCCGGCTCCGCCAATTGTCAGCTGTGTGACTTTGGGCAAGTCACTTCACTTCTCTGGGCCTCAGTTACCTCAGCTGTAAAATGGGGATTGACTGTGAGCCCCCCGTGGGACAACGTGATCACCTTGCAACCTCCCCAGCGCTTAGAACAGTGCTTTGCTCATAGTAAGCGCTTAATAAATGCTATTATTATTATTATTATTATTATTAATCCCCATTTTTACAGACGAGGTAACCGAGGCACAGAGAAGTTAAGTGGCTTGCCCAAACAGCAGACAAGTGGAAGAAATGCGAGTATAACCTACAACCTCTGACTCCTAAACCCTAACTCTAATAAGCTCTTAACAAATACCATTAAAAAAAATAAAGGAATAATAATTATTTATGGCACTTGTTAAGCGCTTACTATTTGCCAAGCACTGTACTAAGCGCGGGGGTAGATTCCAGGTAATCAGGTTGTCCCACGTGGGGCTCACAGTCTTAATCCCCATTTTACAGATGAGATAACTGAGGTACAGAGAGGTTAAGACTTGCCCACGGTCACACAGCTGATGAGTGGTGGAGGCGGGATTAGAACCCTTGTCCTCTAACTCCCAAGCCCGGGCTCCTGCCTAAGCCATGCCAGCGTGGCTCAGTGGAAATAATAATAATAATAATAATAATGATAATAATAATAATAATGATAATAATGGCATTTATTAAGCGCTTACTATGTGCAAAGCACTGTTCTAAGCACTGGGGAGGTTACAAGGTTGTCCCACAGGGGGCTCACAGTCTTAATCCCCATTTTACAGATGAGGGAACTGAGGCACAGAGAAATTAAGTGACTTGCCCAAAGTCACACAGCTGACAATTGGCAGAGTGGGCTTTGGAGTTGGAGGTCATGGGTTCAAATCCCGGTTCTGCCACTTGTCAGCTGTGTGACTTTGGGCAAGTCACTTCACTTCTCTGGACCTCAGTGACCTCATCTGGAAAATGGGGGTTAAAATGGGGGTTAAAAGTTCTTTTAGACTGTGAGCCCACTGTTGGGTAGGGGCTGTCTCTATGTGATGCCAATTTGTACTTCCCAAGCGCTTAGTACAGTGCTCTGCACATAGTAAGCGCTCAATAAATACGATTGATTGATTGATTGATTGATTATGGGAAGCAGCGTGGCTCAGTGGAAAGAGTCCGGGCTTTGGAGTCGGAGGCTGTGGGTTCAAATCCCAGCTCCACCACTTGTCAGCTGTGTGACTTTGGGTAAGTCACTTCACTTCTCTGGGCCTCAGTTCCCTGATCTGTAAAATGGGGGTTAAGACTGTGAGCCCTCTGTGGGACAACCTGATCACCTTGTAACCCCCCCCCGCGCTTAGAACAGTGCTTTGCACATAGTAAGCGCTTAATAAATGCCATTATGGGAAGCAGCGTGGCTCAGTGGAAAGAGCCCGGGCTTTGGAGTCGGAGGCTGCGGGTTCAAATCCCAGCTCCACCACGTGTCAGCTGTGTGACTTTGGGCAAGTCACTTCACTTCTCTGGGCCTCAGTTCCCTCATCTGGAAAATGGGGATGAAGACTGTGAGCCCCTAGTGGGACAACCTGATTACCTTGTATCTACCTCAGCGCTTAGAACAGTGCTTTGTACATAGTAAGCGCTTAACAAATACCAACATTATTATTCTCTAAAGAAAGTGATCCTAAGCCTCTGATATCCGCCATCAGTTGGCAGGATTTCCGAATCAGGCCCGGGGCCCAAGCTACAAACTGGAGGTGGGAGATGGGAGAGGAGAGAGGGAAAAGGGGAGAGGGAAGAGGGGAGAGAGAGTGAGAGAGAAGGCACACTAAGCTTCTCCCAGGTGGGCAACTCTAATTTGTGATGTGTTATTACGGTACTTGTTATGTGCCAGGCACTGTTCTAAGCGCTGGGGTGGATACAAGGTAACTGGGTGGGACACAGTCCCTGTCCCACGTGGGGCTCACAGTCTTAATCCCCATTTTACAGATGAGGGAACTGAGGCCCAGAGAAGTGACGTGACTTGCCTAAGAGCACCCCTAAGGACCAGCCCCTTCTCCTCAACACGCTATCCAACCTTGGCTTCACAGACTCCGTCCTCTCCCGGTTCTTCTCTTATCTCTCACGTCGTTCATTCTCAGTCTCCTTTGCGGGCTCCTCCTCCGCCTCCCATCCCCTTCCTGTGGGGGTTCCCCAAGGTTCAGTGCCTTGTCCCCTTCTGTTCTCTATCTACACTCACTCCCTCGGTGAACTCATTTGCTCCCATGGCTTCAACTATCATCTCTACGCTGATGACACCCAAATCGACATCTCTGCCCCTGCTCTCTCTCCCTCCCTTCAGGACATCTCCATCTGGATGTCTGCCCGCCCCCTAAAACTCAGTATGTCCAAGACTGAACTCCGTATCTTCCCTCCCAAATCCTGCCCTCTCCTTGACTTTCCCATCACTGTAGATGACACTACCATCCTTCCCGTCTCACAAGCCCGCAACCTCGGTGTCATCCTCAACTTCGCTCTCTCGTTCACCCCTCACATCCAATCCGTCACCAAAGCCTGCCGGTCTCACCTCCGCAACATCACCGAGATCCGGCCTTTCCTCCCCATCCAAACCACTACCTTGCTGGTTCATTCTCTCATCCTCTCCCGACTGGATGACTGCATCGGCCTTCTCTCTGATCTCCCATCCTCGTGTCTCTCCCCACTTCAATCCATACTTCATGCTGCTGCCCGGATTGTCTTTGTCCAGAAACGCTCTGGGCATGTTACTCCCCTCCTCAAAAATCTCCAGTGGCTACCAATCAATCTGCGCAACAGGCAGAAACTCCTCCCCCTGGGCTTCAAGGCTGTCCATCCCTTGGCCCCCTCCTACCTCACCTCCCTTCTCTCTTTCTCCAGCCCAGTCCGCACCCTCCGCTCCTCCACCGCTAATCTCCTCACCGTTAGGCCTCGTTCTCACCCGTCCCGCCGTCGACCCCCAGCCCACGTCATCCCACGGGCCCGGAATGCCCTCCCTCTGCCCATCCGCCAAGCTAGCTCTCTTCCTCCCTTCAAATCCCTACTGAGAGCTCACCTCCTCCAGGAGGCCTTCCCAAACTGAGCCTCCCTTTTTCCTCCCCTCCCTAACACCCCCTCCCTCCCTCTGTCCTACCCCCTTCCCCTCCCCACAGCACTTGTATATATTTGTACAGATTTAGTACTCGATTTTATTTGTACACATTTACTATATTCATTTTATTAATGAAGTGTATGTAGCTATAATTCTATTTATTTTGATGGTATAGACACCTATCTACTTGTTTTGTTGTCTGTCTCCCCCTTCTAGCCTGTGAGCCCGTTGTGGGGTAGGGACCGTCTCTGTGCCGCTGACCTGTACTTCCCAAGCGCTTAGTCCAGTGCTCTGCGCCCAGTAAGCGCTCAATAAACACGACTGAATATGAATGAATGTAAAATGGGGATGAAGACTGTGGGCCCCACATGGACGACGTGATTACCTTGTATCTCCCCCAGCGCTCAGAACAGTGCTTGGCACATAGTAAGCGCTTAACAAATACTAGTGAGAGACCAAGAGGGAGAGAGCACTTAGAACAGTGCCTGGCACATAGTAAGCAATTAACAAATACCATAATTATTATTTTTAAGGTCACAGCAGACAAGGGCTGGAGCTAGGATTAGATCCCATGATTTTCTAACTCCCGGGCCCGGGCTCTAGCCACTAGGCTCCCCCCTTCTAGACTGTGAGCCCACTGTTGGGTAGGGACTGTCTCTATGTGTTGCCGACTTGTACTTCCCAAGCGCTTAGTACAGTGCTCTGCACACAGTAAGCGCTCAATAAATACGATTGATTGATTAGGCCGTGCTGGGGGCGGCTGTGTGTGGCATTTCTCCCTGGTGTGAAACTTCCTATTCTTGAGGAAGCAAACTTCCCCAAGTGCCCTCGCCCATCACCACCCTCGTCCGCTGTCCGCCCACCTTTTTCCTGATGGGAAAAAATGCAAAAGAAGAAAGAAAATAAAGTCCAACAATAATATAATAATGTGGGCATTTGTTAAGCGCTTACTATGTGTCAAGCACTGTTCTAACTGCTGGGGTAGATACAAGGTCATCAGGTTGTCCCACGTGGGGTTTTGTTCTCTGTCTCCTCCTTTTAGACTGTGAGCCCACTGTTGGGTAGGGACCGTCTCTATATGTTGCCAACTTGTATTTCCCAAGCGCTAAGTAATAATAATAATAATAATAATGATGGCATTTGTTAAGCGCTTACTATGTGCAAAGCACTGTTCTAAGCGCTGGGGGGGATACAATGTGATCAAGTTGTCCCACGTGGGGCTCACAGTCTAAATCCCCCTTTTTACAGATGAGGTAACTGAGGCTCGGAGAAGTTAAGTGACTTGCCCAAGGTCACACAGCAGACTTGTGGTGGAGCCGGGATTCAAACCCATGATCTCTGACTCCAAAGCCCGGGCTCTTTCCACTGAGCCACGCTGCTTAGTACAGTGCTCTGCACACAGTAAGCGCTCAATAAATATGATTGACTGATTGATTGATTCACCCCCATTTTCCAGATGAGGTCACTGAGGCCCAGAGAAGTGAAGTGAGTTGCCCAAAGTCACACAGCTAAAATAATAATAATAACAATAATAATAATAATAATAATAATGGCATTTATTAAGCGCTTACTATGTGCACAGCACTGTTCTAAGCACGTGGGGGTACAAGGTGATCAGGTTGTCCCACGTGGGGCTCACAGTCTTCATCCCCATTTTACAGATGAGGGAACTGAGGCCCAGAGAATAATAATAATAATGATAATGATGGCATTTATTAAGCACTTACTATGTGTAAAGCACTGTTCTAAGCGCTCGGGAGGTTACAAAGTGATCAGTTTGTCCCACAGGGGGCTCACAGTCTTAATCCCCATTTTCCAGATGAGGGAACTGAGGCCCAGAGAAGTGAAGGGACTTATCATCATCAATCGTATTTATTGAGCGCTTACTATGTGCAGAGTACTGTACTAAGCACTTGGGAAGTACAAATTGGCAACATATAGAGACAGTCCCTACCCAACAGTGGGCTCACAGTCTAAAAGGGGGAGACAGAGAACAAAACCAAACATACTAACCAAATAAAATAAATAGGATAGCTATGTACAAGTAAAATAAATAAATAAATAAATAGAGTAATAAATATGTACAAACATATATACATATATACAGGTGCTGTGGGGAAGGGAAGGAGGTAAGATGGGGGGATGGAGAGGGGGACAAGGGGGAAAGGAAGGAAGGGGCTCAGTCTGGGAAGGCCTCCTGGAGGAGGTGACTTGCCCCAAGTCACATAGCTGACGAGTGGCGGAGCCGGGATTTGAACCCGTGACCTCCGACTCCAAAGCCCGAGCTCTTTCCACCGAGCCACACTACTTCTCCCAGCTATCCGGGCAGAAGAAACCGGCCCCGCTCGCCGCCCCTGGCCCCTCACCTTGCAGACTGAGCTCTGTGGCTCTTTTCAGGTCGTCGTCTTCTTTCTGCTCCCGGGCCTCCTGAAAGGAACAAGGAGGAAAGAAACCGTTTTAATAATAATAATAATAATAATGACGGCATGTGTTAAGCGCTTACTATGTGCAGAGCACTGTTCTAAGCGCTGGGGGGGATACAAGGTGATCGAGTTGTCCCACGGGGGGCTCACAGTCTTAATCCCCATTTTACAGATAACTGAGGCCCAGAGAAGTGACGTGAATAGCCCAAGGTCACCCAGCAGACATGTGGCGGAGCTGGGATTCAAACCCATGACCTCCGACTCCAAAGCCCGGGCTCTCTCCACTGAGCCACGCTGCTTCTCGATGTTTTGTTTCCCGTTTCAACATTCCAGCGGCGCGTTCCCCGTCCCCCCGGCTCGGAGGGGGTTCCGCTCCCGTTTCCGCAACATCTCCCCGACAACGTCGGGAGTCGAGAAAGGTCCGGGCCCGGAACAGGCCGGGGGTCAGTTCGCTTCACTGAACCAACCCCAAGGCTTCCAGATGCAGAATCAATCAATCAATCAATCGTATTTATTGAGCGCTTACTGTGTGCAGAGCACTGTACTAAGCGCTTGGGAAGGACAAGTCGGCAACATGGGCAAGAGGGCGACTCTCAGTTCCCCCCTCCATCCCCCTCGCCTTACCTCCTTCCCTTCCCCACAGCACCTGTATATATGTATAGATGTTTGTACGGCTTTATTACTCTATTGATTTATTTTACTTGCAGCACATGTATATATCTTTGTACGGATTTATTACTCTATTTATTGATTGAGCCCCTTCCTTCCTCTCCCCCTCGTCCCCCTCTCCATCCCCCCCATCTTACCTCCCTTCCCTTCCCCACAGCACCTGTATATATGTCTACATGTTTGTACATATTTATTACTCTATTTATTTATTTTACTTGTACATATCTATTCTATTTATTTTATTTTGTCAGTACGTTTGGTTTTGTCTCCCCCTTTTAGACTGTGAGCCCACTGTTGGGTAGGGACTGTCTCTATATGTTGCCAATTTGTACTTCCCAAGCACTTAGTACAGTGCTCTGCACACAGTAAGCGCTCAATAAATATGATTGATGATGATGATGATTTATTTTACTTGTACATATCTATTCTAGTTATTTTATTTTGTTAATATGTTTGTTTTTTTCTCTGTCTCCCCCTTCTAGACTGTGAGCCCACTGTTGGGTAGGGACCGTCTCTAGATGTTGCCAACTTGGGCTTCCCAAGCGCTTAGTCCAGTGCTCTGCACACAGCAAGCGCTCAATAAATACGATTGAATGAATGAATGTTGCCAACTTGTACTTCCCAAGCGCTTAGTACAGTACTCTGCACACAGTAAGCGCTCAATACAATTGAATGAATGAATGAATGTTGCCAACTTGTACTTCCCAAGCGGTTAGTCCAGTGCTCTGCACACAGTAAGCGCTCAATAAATATGATTGATTGATTGATTGATTGATTGATGCTGCATCCGCCTCCGTCTGCATCATCAGAGAAGCAGCGTGGCTCAATGGAAAAGAGCCCGGGCTTTGGAGTCAGAGGTCATGGGTTCGAATCCCAGCTCCTCCACATGTCTGCTGTGTGACCTTGGGCAAGTCACTTCACTTCTCTGAGCCTCAGTTACCTCATCTGTAAAATGGGGATTAAGACTGTGAGCCCCACGTGGGACAACTTAATCACCTTGTATCCCCCCCCCAGCGCTTAGAACAGTGCTCTGCACATAGTAAGCGCTTAACAAATGCCATCATTAATTAATTAATTAATTAGTGAAGCGGCATGGCGCAGTGGCTGGAGCTCAGGCCTGGCAATCAGAAGGCTATGGGTTCTAATTCCGGCTTTGCCCCTTGTCTGCTGTGTGACCTTGGGCAATAGAGCACTTGGGCACTGTACTAAGCGTCAGGGTGGATACGAGCAAATGGGGTTGGAAGCGCTCCCTGTCCCACGTAATAACAATAATAATTATCAGGCAAAAACTCCTCACTCTCAGCTTCAAGGCTTTCCATCCATCCCCTTACCCCCTCATTCATTCAATCGTATTTATTGAGCGCTTACTGTGTGCAGAGCACTGTACAAAGCGCTTGGGAAGTACAAGTTGGCAACATACAGAGATGGTCCCTACCCAACAGTGGGCTCACAGTCTAGAAGTGGGGGACAGGACAAAACAAAATTATTCTATTTATTTTATTTTGTTAATATGTTTTGTTGTCTGTCCTCCCCTTCTAGACTGTGAGCCCGCTGTTGGGTAGGGACCGGCTCTATATCTTGCCAGCTTGTACTTCCCAAGTGCTTAGTCCAGTGCTCTGCACACAGTAAGCGCTCAATAACTACGACTGACTGAATGAATGAACAAAATAAAATAGATAGAATAAATATGTACAAATAAAATAAAGAAATAAAGTAATAAATCCATACAAACATATATACATATATAGAGGTGCTGTGGGGAGGGGAAGGAGGTAAGATGGGGGGGATGGAGAGGGGGAGAGAAAGGAAGGGGATCAGTCTGGGAAGGCCTCCTGGAGGAGGTGAGCTCTCAGTAGGTCTTTTAGACTGTGAGCCCACTGTTGGGTAGGGACTGTCTCTATATGTTGCCAACTTGTACTTCCCAAGCGCTTAGTACAGTGCTCTGCACACACTAAGCGCTCAATAAATACGATTGATGATGATGATGATGATGATGAGTAGGGCCTTGAAGGGAGGAAGAGAGCTCCTCCCTCCCCTCCCTTCTGTCCTTCTCCGGCCCAGCCCGCACCCTCCGCTCCTCCGCCGCTAATCTCCTCACCGTTAGGCCTCGTTCTCGCCTGTCCCGCCATCGACCCCCGGCCCACGTCCTCCCCCGGGCCCGGAATGCCCCCAATCCCTCTGCCCATCCGCCAAGCTGGCTCTCTTCCTCCCTTCAAAGCCCTACTGAGAGCTCACCTCCTCCAGGAGGCCTTCCCACACTCAGCCCCCTCCTTCCTCTCCCCCTCCCCATCCCCCCCGCCCTACCTCCATTCCCCTCCCCCAGCACCTGTAAATATGTCTGTACAGATTTACTACTCTATTTTACTTGTACATATTTACTATTCTGTTTATTTTGTTAATGCTGTGCATCTAGCTTTACTTCTATTTATTCTGACAACTTGACACCTGTCCACATGTTTGGTTTTGTCGTCTGTCTCCCCCTTCTAGACTGTGAGCCAGCTGTTGGGTCGGGACTGTCCCTATATGTTGCCGACCTGGACTTCCCAAGCGCTCAGTACAGTGCTCTGCGCACAGTAAGCGCTCAATATGAATGAAGGAATAATAATGATAACAATGGCTTACTATGTGCCAAGAACTTGTTCTAAGCGCTGGGGTAGTTCGTCGGGTTGGACACAGTCCTTGTCCCACGTGGGGCTCACAGTCCTCATCCCCATTTCCCAGAGGAGGTAAAAGGCCCAGAGAAGTGCAGTGCCTTGCCTGAGGTCACCCAGCAGACAAGTGGGGGAGCCGGGATTAGAACCCATCTCTATATGTTGCCAACTTGCACTTCCCAAGCGCTTAGTACAGTGCTCTACACACAGTAAGCGCTCAATAAATACGATTGATTGATTGATTGATTGCTGACGTCACTAGGCCATGCTGCTTCTCAGCTACAGTTGCTTAAAAAAAAATAATAATAATGATAGCATTTATTAAGCGCTTACTATGTGCAAAGCACTGTTCTAAGTGCTGGGGAGGTTACAGGGTGATCAGGTTGTCCCACGGGGGGCTCACAGTCTTCATCCCCATTTTACAGATGAGGTCACTGAGGCGCAGAGAAGTGAAGTGACTTGTCCAAAGTCACACAGCTGACAAGTGGTGGAGCCGGGATTTGAACCCACGACCTCTGACTCCAAAGGCCGGGCTCTTTCCACTGAGCCACGCTGCTAAGCCACAACTCACTCATTTTTGAAGGCCAGGTTTCATTCATCCTGTGAGCGCCCCGTGGGACAACCTGATCACCTTGTAACCTCCCCAGTGCTTAGAACAGCGCTTTGCACAGAGTACGTGCTTAATACATGCCATCATTATTATTATTCCCTTGGCCCCAGTTACCTCATCCGTAAAATGGGGATGAAGACTGTGAGCCCCCCGTGGGACAACCTGATCACCTTGTAACCTCCCCAGTGCTTAGAACAGTGCTTTGCACATAGTAAGCGCTTAATAAATGCCATTATTATTATTATTTTTATTATTATTATTATTATTATTATTCCCTTGGCCCCAGTTACCTCATCCGTAAAATGGGGATGAAGACTGTGAGCCCCCCGTGGGACAACCTGATCACCTTGTAACCTCCCCAGTGCTTAGAACAGTGCTTTGCACATAGTAAGCGCTTAATAAATGCCATTATTATTATTATTATTATTATTCCCTTGGCCCCAGTTCCCTCATCTGTAAAATGGGGATGAAGACTGTGAGCCTCCCGTGGGACAACCTGATCACCTTGTAACCTCCCCAGTGCTTAGAACAGTGCTTTGCACATAGTAAGTGCTTAATAAATGCCATCATTATTATTATTATTCATTCCTTCAATCATACTTGTTGAGCGCTTACTGTGTGCAGAGCACTGTACTAAGCATTTGGAAAGTACAATTTGGCACCAGATAGAAACAGTCTCTAACCAACAATGGGCTCATAGTCTAGAAGGGGGAGAGAGACAACAAAACAAGTTGACAGGTGTCAATACCATCAAAATGAACAGAATTATAGCTATATAGAGAAGCAGCGTGGCTCAGTGGAAAGAGCCCGGGCTTTGGAGTCAGAGGTCATGGGTTCAAATCCTGGCTCCGCCAACTGTCAGCTGTGTGACTTTGGGCAAGTCACTTCACTTCTCTGGGCCTCAGTTCCCTCATCTGGAAAATGGGGGTGAAGACTGTGAGCCCCCCGTGGGACAGCCTGATCACCTTGTAATCTCCCCAGCGCTTAGAACAGTGCTTTGCAATCGATCAATCAATCAATCGTATTTACTGAGCGCTTACTGTGTGCAGAGCACTGTACTAAGCGCTTGGGAAGTACAAGTTGGCGACACATGGAGACAGTCCCTACCCAACAGTGGGCTCACAGTCTAAAAGGGGAAGACAGAGAACAAAACCAAACATACTAACAAAATAAAATAAAACAAAATAAAAATAATAGCAAGCGCTTAATAAATGCTATTATTATTATTATTATTAATGAAATGAATAGAGCAATAAATATATACATATATACACCAGTGCTGTGGGGAGGGAAAGGGGGCAGAGAAGAGGGAGGGAGTGGGGGCGATGGGGAGGGGAGAAGGAGCAGGGAAAAGTTGGGGGGCTCAGTCTGGGTTTCAGTGGGGCTTGGCTTTTCCTTCCTTCCTTCCTTCCTTCAATCGTATTTATTGAGCGCTTACTGTGTGCAGAGCACTGTACTAAGCGCTTGGGAAGTACAAGTTGGCAACATACAGAGACAGTCCCTACCCAACAGCGGGCTCACAGTCTAGAAGGGGGGAGACAGACAACAAAACAAAACATATTAACAAAATAAAATAAATAGAATAAATATGTACAAATAAAATAAATAAATAGAGTAATAAATCTGTACAAACATATATACACGTGCTGTGGGGAGGGGAAGGAGTTATGGCGGGGGGATGGGGAGAGGAAGGAAGGCTCAGTCTGGGAAGGCTGAATATTGTAAATATTGTAAATATTCATTCATTCAATCGTATTGATTGAGCGCTTACTGTGTGCAGAGCACTGTACTAAGCGCTTGGGAAGTCCAAGTCGGCAACATCTAGAGATGGTCCCTACCCAACAGCGGGCTCACAGTCTAGAAGGGGGAGACAGACAACAAAACAAAACATATTAACAAAATAAAATAAATAGAATAAATATGCTTTGACAGGAAAACGAGCAAAAGAGAACGAGACCCCATGCGTGGTGTTGCACATTTGATTATTATTATTATTATTATTATTATTATTATTATTATTATTAGAGAAGCAGTGTGGCTCAGTGGAAAGAGCCTGGGCTTTGGAGTCAGAGGTCATGGGTTCAAATCAGTGGGCTCACAGTCTAGAAGACTGTGTCACGTGTCAGCTGTGTGACTTTGGGCAAGTCACTTCACTTCTCTGTGCCTCAGTTACCTCATCTGAAAAATGGGGATTAAGAACATGAGCCCCAAAAGTGGGACAACCTGATCACCTTGTAACTTCCCCATATGTATATATGTTTGTACACATTTATTACTCTATTTATTTTATTTGTACATATTTATTCTATTTATTTTATTTTGTTAATACGTTTTGTTTTGTTGTCTGTCTCCCCCTTCTAGACTGTGAGCCCACTGTTGGGTAGGGGCCGTCTCTACATGTTGCCGACTTGGACTTCCCAAGCGCTTAGTACAGTGCTCGGCACACAGTAAGCGCTCAATAAATACGACTGAATCAATGAATGAACAGGGGCTCGATAAATATGATTAACCAACTGACTGACATTCTAGACTGTAAGCCCGTTGCTGGGTAGGGACCGTCTCTGTTGCCAATTTGTACTTTCCAAGCGCTTAGTCCAGTGCCCTGCACACAGTAAGCGCTCAATAAATACGATTGAATCAATGAATGAACAGGGGCTCAATAAATATGATTAACCGACTGACTGACATTCTAGACTGTAAGCCCGTTGCTGGGTACGGACCGTCTCTGTTGCCGACTTGTACTTTCCAAGCGCTTAGTCCAGTGCTCTGCACACAGTAAGCGCTCAATAAATACGATTGAATCAATGAATGAACAGGGGCTCGATAAATATGATTAACCGACTGATTGACATTCTACACTGTAAGCCCGTTAGGTAATAATAATAATGGTATTTGTTAGGTACAGACCGTCTCTGTTGCCGATTTGTACTTTCCAAGCGCTTAGTCCACTGCTCTACACACAGTAAGCGCTCAATAAATACGACTGAATCAATGAATGAACAGTGCTTTGCACATTGCAAGCGCTTAATAAATGCCATCATCATTATTATTCAATGGTATTTATTGAGCGCTTACTGTGTGCAGAGCACTGGACTAAGCGCTTGTAAAGTACAATTTGGCAACATATAGAGACGATCCCTACCCCACAACGGGCTCACGGGCTAGAAGGGGGAGGCGGGTGACACAATAAAACATCTGGAAAATGGGGATGAAGCCTGTGAACCCACGTGGGACAACCTGATGACCTTGTATCCCCCTCAGTGCTCAGAATAGTGCTTGGCACATAGTAAGCGCTAAACCAATACCATTATTATTATCATTATCATTATTATTATTATTATTATTATTATTACTAGGCCTCTCCTCGGGGAGAGGAAAGGGAGGTGGGATCCGGGCCTTACTTGTTCCTGGAGGCTCTGGGCCAGAGCCTGTTGAAGTTCTTGCTCCTCTCTCTCCCGCTCCATATCGTACTGCTGGAGCCAGGCGACCTCCCCCTGGGAGCCCTCCGGGGTTTTGTTTTCTTTGTTCTCGTCGAAGTCTTTGGCTATCTCGGGGAAGCCGGCGGGACCTGACCAAGCGGAAGAAAAAAGGAAAACGGGGTGCTCGTTCAGCGCTTATGTGCGAAGCAATCACTCATTCGATGGTAGTAGCAATAATGATGGTATAATGATGGTATCATGATACCAATGATGGTATTTGTTCAGTGCTTACTATGTGCCGAGCACCATCCTAAGCACTGGGGGAGATCAATCAATCAATCAATCAATCGTATTTATCGAGCGCTTACTGTGTGCAGAGCACTGTACTAAGCGCTTGGGAAGTCCAAGTTGGCAACATAGAGAGACGGTCCCTACCCAACAGTGGGCTCACAGTCTAGAAGGGGGAGACAGAGAACAAAACCAAACATATTAACAAAATAAAATAAATAGAATAGATATGTACAAGTAAAATAAATAAAGAGAGTAATAAATCCATACAAACATACATACAGGTGCTGTGGGGAAGGGAAGGAGGTAAGACGGAGGATGAAGGGGGGGTGAGGGGGAGAGGAGGAGGGAGCCTCTCCAGCTCTATCCCTCTCCCACGTCTGCTCCCTCTTCCTCTCCAACTCCTTCCCTCTCCCATTCCTGCTCCCTCTTCCTCTCCGGCTCCTTCCCTCTCCCATTCCTGCTCCCTCTTCCTCTCCAGCTCCTTCCCTCTCCCATTCCTGCTCCCTCTTCCTCTCCAGCTCCTTCCCTCTCCCATTCCTGCTCCCTCTTCCTCTCCAGCTCCTTCCCTCTCCCATTCCTGCTCCCTCTTCCTCTCCGGCTCCTTCCCTCTCCCATTCCTGCTCCCTCTTCCTCTCCAGCTCCTTCCCTCTTCCACCTGCTCCCTTTTCCTCTCTAGCTCCTTCCCTCTCCCATTCCTGCTGCCTCTTCCTCTCCAGCTCCTTCCCTCTCCCATTCCTGCTCCCTCTTCCTCTCCAGCTCCTTCCCTCTCCCATTCCTGCTGCCTCTTCCTCTCCAGCTCCTCCCCTCTCTCATGCCTGCTCCCTCTTCCTCTCCAGCTCCTTCCCTCTCCCATCCCTGCTCCCTCTCCCACTCCCTATGTTACATACGTTACAACAGTAATGTATGTACAGTATGTAAGTATGTAACGGTAATGTACAACGGAGATACGTTACAACAGTAAACAGACACATTCCCTTTCCGCAGGGAGCTTACAGCCCACAGGTCTGTCTCCCCGCCACAGACGGTAAGCTCCTTGCGGGAAGGAATGTGCCGTTTCTGGTTCATTCATTCATTCATTCAATCGTATTTATTGAGCGCTTACTGTGTGCAGAGCACTGGACTAAGCGCTTGGGAAGTCCAAGCTGGCAGCATATAGAGACGGTCCCTACCCAACAGCGGGCTCACAGTCGAGAAGGGGGAGACAGAAAACAAAACAAAATATAGTAACAAAATAAAATAAATAGAATAGATATGCACAAGTAAAATAGAGTAATAGAGTAATAAATAGTAGAGTAATTCATTCAATCGTATTTATTGAGCGCTTACTGTGTGCAGGGCACCGGACTAAGCGCTTGGGAAGTCCAAGTTGGCAACATCTAGAGACAGTCCCTACCCAACAGCGGGCTCACAGTCTAGAAGGGGGAGACAGAAAACAAAACAAAATATAGTAACAAAATAAAATAAATAGAATAGATATGCACAAGTAAAATAGAGTAATAGAGTAATAAATAGTAGAGTAATTCATTCAATCGTATTTATTGAGCGCTTACTGTGTGCAGGGCACCGGACTAAGCGCTTGGGAAGTCCAAGTTGGCAACATCTAGAGACAGTCCCTACCCAACAGCGGGCTCACAGTCTAGAAGGGGGAGACAGAAAACAAAACAAAATACAGTAACAAAATAAAATAAATAGAATAGATATGTACAAGTAAAATAGAGTAATAGAGTAATAAATAGTAGAGTCATTCATTCATTCGAATTTATTGAGCGCTTACTGTGTGCAGAGCACTGGACTAAGCGCTTGGGAAGTACAAGTTGGCAATCAATCAATCATATTTACTGAGCGCTTACTGTATGCAGAGCACTGTACTAAGCGCTTGGGAAGTCCAAGTCGGCAACATCTAGAGACGGTCCCTACCCAACAGCGGGCTCACAGGCTAGAAGGGGGAGACAGACAACAAAACAAAACATAGTAACAAAATAAAATAAATAGAATAGATATGTACAAGTAAAACAAATTAATAAAGTAATAGAGTAATAAATAGTAGAGTAATTCATTCAATTGTATTTATTGAGCGCTTACTGTGTGCAGAGCACTGGACTAAGCACTTGGGAAGTCCAAGTTGGCAACACAGAGAGACGGTCCCTACCCAACAGCGGGCTCACAGTCTAGAAGGGGGAGACAGACAACAAAACATATTAACAAAATAAAATATAGAATAAATATGTACAAATAAAATAAATAGAGTAATAAATCCGTACAAACATCTATACATATATACAGGTGCTGTGGGGAAGGGAAGGAAGTAAGGCAGTGGGGATGGAGAAGGGGAGGAGGGGGAGTATGGTTATACTGTACTCTCCCCGTACAGTGTTCTGCACATGGTAAACGCTCCTTAAATACAGGATGTGGGTTCTAATCCCGACTCCGCCACCTGTCTGCTGTGTGACCTTGGGCAAGCCACTTAATAATAATGCTGATGACCTGACACCTGTCCACATGTTTTGTTTTGTTGTCTGTCTCCCCCTTCCAGACTGTGAGCCCGTTGTTGGGTAGGGACCGTCTCTCTAGGTTGCCCACTTGTACTTCCCAAGCGCTTAGTCCAGTGCTCTGCACACAGTAAGCGCTCAATAAATACGATTGAATGAATGAATAATAATAATAATGGCATTTATTAAGCACTTACTATGCGCAAAGCACTGTTCTAAGCACTGGGGAGGTTACAAGGTGAACAGGTTGTCCCACGTGGGGCTCACAGTCTTCATCCCCATTTTACAGGTGAGGTAACCGAGGTACCGAGAAGTTAAGAGAAGCAGCGTGGCTCAGTGGAAAGAGCCTGGGCTTTGGAGTCAGAGGTCATGGGTTCAAATCCCGGCTCTGCCAACTGTCAGCTGTGTGACTCTGGGCAAGTCACTCTGGGCCTCAATTACCTCATCTGGAAAATGGGGATTAAGACTGTGAGCCCCACGTGGGACAACCTGATCACCCTGCAACCTCCCCAGTGCTTAGAACAGTGCTTTGCAAATAGTAAGCGCTTAATAAATGCCATCGTTATAAGGATTTGGCGAAGCGGCATGGCTTGGCGGCTACAGCCTGGGCTTGGGAGTTGGAAGGACTTCTAGACTGTGAGCCCGTTGTTGGGTAGGGATTGTCTCCATCTGTTGCCGACTTGTAGTTTCCAAGCGCTTAGTCCAGTGCTCTGCACACAGGAAGCGCTCAATAAATACGATTGATTGAATGAACGAAGGACCTGGGTTTTAATCCCAGCTCCGCCACCTGTCTGCTTTCTCCCCTCTGCCGTCTTGAAATTCCTCCTGCCTTCAAGACGTCTCTACTTGGCCGTTCTCCCTTCACTTCACGCTTAACGTGTTCCACTGTCCCCTCCCAAGCGCTCAGTACAGTGCTAGGCACATAGGAAGCGCTCAATAAAGACCACTGCCTGACTGCTTGCTGTTTGATGGGGAAAAGACGGGTGACGAGAAGGATTTGGAGAAGCGGCGTAGCTTAGTGGCTAGAGCTGGGGCTTGGGAGTCGGAAGGACTTCTCGACTGTGAGCCCGTTGTTGGGTAGGGATTGTCTCCATCTGTTGCCGATTTGTGGTTTCCAAGCGCTTAGTCCAGTGCTCTGCACACAGAAAGCGCTCAATAAATACGATTGATTGAATGAACGAAGGACCTGGGTTTTAATCCCAGCTCCGCCACCTGTCTGCTTTCTCCCCTCTGCCGTCTTGAAATTCCTCCTGCCTTCAAGACGTCTCTACTTGGCCGTTCTTCCGTCACCTCACGCTTAACATGCCCAAAGCAGAACTCCTCATCTTCCCACGTAAACCCTGTCCTCCCTGTGACTTTCCCATCACTGTAGACGGCACCACCATCCTTCCCGTCTCACAAGCCTCCAACCTTCGTGTTATCAGTCATTCAATCGTACTGACAGTCAGAAGGGCATGGGTTCTAATCCAGGCTCTGCCGTTTGTCTGCTGGGTGACCTTGGGCAAGTCACTTTACTTCTCAGGGCCTCAGTTTCCTCCTCTGTAAAATGGAAGACTGTGAGCCCCATGGGGGACAGGGACCGCGTTCAAATCGAGTCGCTTGTATCCCACCACAGCACTTAGTACGGTGCCTGGCACATAGTAAGCGCTTAACTAATGCCATCATTATTACAGTACAACAGAGTTGGCAGGCAGGTTTCCTGCCCACAACAAGTCTACAGTCCAGAGTTAGTCGATCAATCAGTCGATCAATTGTATTTATTGAGTACTTACTACGTGCAGAGCAGCGGAGTAAGTGCTTGAGAGACTATACTGTAACAGGGTCAGTAGACACGTTCCCTGCCCACAAGGAGCTGACGGTCTAGACTGGGAGACAGACATGAATAGAATCCTGAATCCCGGGTTCGAATCCCAGCTCCCCCAATTGTCAGCTGTGTGACTTTGGGCAAGTCACTTAACTTCTCTGAGCCTCAGTTATCTCATCCGTAAAATGGGAATGAAGACTGTGAGCCCCACGTGGGACAACCTGATCACCTTGTAACCTCCCCAGCGCTTAGAACAGTGCTTTGCACATAATAAGCGCTTAATAAATGCTATTATTATTATTATTATTATTGAGCGCTTGGGAAGTCCAAGTTGGCAACATATAGAGACGGTCCCTACCCAACAGCGGAATCCTCTCTCTCATTCAACCCACATATTCCATCCGTTACTAAATCCGGCCGGTTCCACCTTCACAACGTCACTAAAATCCTCCCTTTCCTCTCCATCCAAACCTTTGCCATGTTAATCCAACCCCTCATCCTCCCCTGCCTCGCTTGCTGCATCAGCCTCCTTGCTGACCTCCCAGCCTCCTGTCTCTCCAGTCCAGACTTCGCCCGGTTGTCCGATCATTTTCCTACAAAAACGCTCAGTCTATATATCCATATATCTTTTAGACTGTGAGCCCACTGTTGGGTAGGGACTGTCCTATATGTTGCCAACTTGTACTTCCCAAGCGCTTAGTACAGTGCTCTGCACACAGTAAGCCCTGAATAAATACGATTGATTGATTGATTGATATATCTCCACTCCTCAAGGAATTCCAGTGGTTGCCCATCCAACTCCTCATAAAACAGAAAGTCGTCACCATGGGCTTCAAAGCCGTCCATCCCCTGGGCCCCTCCTCCCTTACCTCGCTACTCTCCTTCTCCATCCCAGCCCGCACCCTCCGCTCCTCTGGTGCCGCTAGCCTCCTCACTGTCCTTCGATCCTGTGCTCTCTGACTCGTGAAGCAGACCACCCACCCCTTGTTGGACTCAGTCGGGGCATGGCGGGGCAGGGGGACTTGTTGGACAACTCTTGGATGTGTGGAGTAGTTAACTAGGGAGGAAAGATCCATTTCATGGGGGCTAAAAGATTCTTTACGCAGAAGACTCCTCTCCCTCATCCTCCTTCTCTCCCTCATCTCCTTCCTCCTCTCCTTCTCCCCCTCCCCCTTTTCCTCTTCTTCCTCTTCTCCCTCTCCCTCCTCTCTCTCCCCCTTTCTTCCTTTCCCTCCTCTCCCTTTCTCCCCTCTCCCTTTCCTCCTCTCCCTTCCCCCCCCTTCCCCCCCTTCCTCCTCTCTCATCATCATCATCATCAATCGTATTTACTGAGCGCTTACTGTGTGCAGAGCACTGTACTAAGCGCTTGGGAAGTACAAATTGGCAACATATAGAGACGGTCCCTACCCAACAGTGGGCTCACAGTCTAAAACTGTGTTAGATGTGTTCAACTATCATCTCTACGCTGATGACACCCAGATCTACATCTACATCTCTGCCCCTGCTCTCTCCCCCTCCCTCCAGGCTCGCATCTCCTCCTGCCTTCAGGACATCTCCATCTGGATGTCCACCCGCCACCTAAAGCTCAACATGTCGAAGACTGAGCTCCTTGTCTTCCCTCCCAAACCTTGTCCTCTCCCTGACTTTCCCATCTCTGTTGACGGCACTACCATCCTTCCCGTCTCACGAGCCCGCAACCTCGATGTCATCCTCGACTCCGCTCTCTCATTCACCCCTCACATCCAAGCCGTCACCCAAACCTGCCAGTCTCAGCTCCGCAACATTGCCAAGATCCGCCCTTTCCTCTCCATCCGAACCGCTACCCTGCTCATTCAAGCTCTCATCCTATCCCGTCTGGACTACTGCACCAGCCTTCTCTCTGATCTCCCATCCTCGTGTCTCTCTCCACTTCAATCCATACTTCATGCTGCTGCCCGGATTATCTTTGTCCAGAAACGCTCTGGGCAGATCTCTCCCCTCCTCAAAAATCTCCAGTGGCTCCCAATCAATCTGCGCATCAGGCAGAAACTCCTCACCCTGGGCTTCAAGGCTGTCCATCCCCTGGCCCCCTCCTACCTCACCTCCCTTCTCTCCTTCTCCAGCCCAGCCCGCAACCTCCGCTCCTCCGCCACTAATCTCCTCACCGTACCTCGTTCTCACCTGTCCCGCTGTCGACCCCCGGCCCACGTCCTCCCCCGGGCCTGGAATGCCCCCAATCCCTCTGCCCCTCCGCCAAGCTAGCTCTCTTCCTCCCTTCAAGGCCCTGCTGAGAGCTCACCTCCTCCAGGAGGCCTTCCCAGACTGAGCCCCTTCCTTCCTCTCCCCCTCGTCCCCCTCTCCATCCCCCCATCTTACCTCCTTCCCTTCCCCACAGCACCTGTATATATGTATATATGGCTGTACATATTTATTACTCTATTTATTTATTTATTTATTTATTTTACTTGTACATTTCTATCCTATTTATCTTATTTTGTTGGTATGTTTGGTTCTGTTCTCTGTCTCCCCCTTTTAGACTGTGAGCCCACTGTTGGGTAGGGACTGTCTCTATGTGTTGCCAATTTGTACTTCCCAAGCGCTTAGTACAGTGCTCTGCACATAGTAAGCGCTCAATAAATACGATTGATTGATTGATTGATTGATAAAAGGGGGACACAGAGAACAAAACGAAACATACTAACGAAATGAAATAAATAGATATGTACAAGCAAAATAAATAAATAAATAAATAGAGTAATAAATATGCACAAACATATATACATATATACTCTCTCTTTCCCTCCTTTATAATGATGGCATTTATTAAGCGCTTACTATGTGCAGAGCACTGTTCTAAGCGCTGGGGAGGTTACAAGGTGATCAAGTTGTCCCACGTGAGGCTCACAGTCTTAATCCCCATTTTACAGATGAGGGAACGGAGGCTCAGAGAAGTTAAGTGACTTGCCCAAGGTCACACAGCAGACGTGGTGGAGTCGGTATTCGAACCCATGACCTCCGAATCCAAAGCCCATGCTCTATCCACTGAGCCATGCTGCTTTTCCTTTCCCATTCCTCCTCTCCCTTCCCCGCTTCCACTCCCCCCCTTTCCCCTCTCCACACTGAGAAACAGCATGGCTCATTGGAAAGAGCCCGGGCTTTGGAGTCAGAGGTCACGGGTTCAAATCCCAGCTCTGCCACTTGTCAGCTGGGTGACTTTGGGCAAGTCGCTTCACTTCTCTGGGCCTCAGTTACCTCATCTGGAGAATGGGGATTAAGTCTGTGAGCCCCACGTGGGACAACTTCATTACCTTGTCTCTACCCCAGCGCTTAGAACAGTGCTTTGCACATAGTAAGCGCTTAATAAATGCCATCATCATCATCATCTCCCCGCCGACCCCTCACCCTCATCCTGCCTCTGGCCCGGAATGCCCTCCCTCCTCAAATCCCACAGACGACGACTCTCCCCATCACGTCAAAGCCTTCCTGAAGGCCCACCTCCTCCCAGAGGCCTTCCCAGACTAAGCCCCTCCTTTCCTCTTCTCCCACTCCCTTCTGCGTCGCCCCGACTCGCTCCCCTAATAATAATGATGGCATTTATTAAGCGCTTACTACGTGCAAAGCACTGTTCTAAGCGCTGGGGAGGTTACAAGGTGATCGGGTTGTCCCACGGGGGGGGGGCTCACAGCCTTAACCCCCATTTTACAGATGAGGCAACTGAGGCCCAGAGAAGTGAAGTGACTTGCCCAAAGTCACACGGGTGACAATTGGCCGAGCCTGGATTTGAACCCATGACCTCTGACTCCAAAAGCCGTGCGCTATTCCGCTGAGCCACGCTGCTTCCCTATGTTTGTTTCTAATAATTTGTAATAATAATAAATTATATATATTATATATAATAAACGATACTAATGTTTGTACATATTTATTACTCTATTTTACTTGTACATATCTATTCTATTTATTTTATTTTGTTAGTATGTTTGGTTTTGTTCTCTGTCTCCCCCCTTCTAGACTGTGAGCCCACTGTTGGGTAGGGACAGTCTCTAGATGTTGCCAACTTGTACTTCCCAAGCGCTTAGTACAGTGCTCTGCACACAGTAAGCGCTCAATAAATATGATTGATTGATTGATTGATTCCCTTCCTTCATCCCCCCTCCCAGCCCCACACCACTTATGTCCACATCCCTCATTTATTGACTTCTACTCATGTCTGCCTCCACCCTCTAGACTGTAACGCTTTTTTGGGCAGGGAATGCGTCTTTTACAGTGATATTCAATCGTACTTATTGAGCGCTTACTGTGTGCAGAGCACTGTGCTAAGCGCTTGGGAAATACAAGTTGGCAACATATAGAGACGGTCCCTACCCGACAGCGGGCTCACAGTCTAGAAGTCTATATCTAGAAGTCTAGATATAATTGCGTCCTCCCAAGTACAGCGCTCTGCACACAGCGTGGCTCAGTGGAAAGAGCCCGGGCTTGGGAGTCAGAGGTCATGGGTTCTAATCCCGGCTCCACCGCTTCTCAGTTGTGTGACTTTGGGCAAGTCACTTCACGTCTCTGGGCCCCAGTGACCTCATCTGTAAAATGGGGATTAAGACTGTGAGCCCCGAGGGACAACCTGATCACCTTGTAACCTCCCCAGCGCTTAGAACAGTGCTTTGCACATAGTAAGCACTTAATAAATGCTATTATTATTATTATTATTATTATTATTATTATTATCTCAGCATGGCTCAGTGGAAAAAGCCCAGGCTTTGGAGTCAGAGGTCATGGGTTTAAATCCCAGCTCCGCCGCTTCTCAGCTGTGTGACTTTGGGCAAGTCACTTCACTTCTCTGGGCCTCAGTGACCTCATCTGTAAAATGGAGATTAATACTATGAGCCCCCCATGGGACAATCTGATCACCCTGTATCCTTCCCAGAGCTTAGAACAGTGCTTTGCACATAGTAAGCGCTTAATAAATGCCATTATTATTATTAAGTCACTTCACTTCTCTGGGCCTCAGTGACCTCATCTGTCAAATGGGGATTAAGATTGTGAGCCGCACGTGGGGCAACTTGAAGACCTTGTAGAAGAGCAGCGTGGCTCGGTGGAAAGAGCCTGGGCTTTGGAGTCAGAGGTCATGGGTTCAAATTCCGGGCCAGACACTTGTCAGCTGGGTGACTTTGGGCAAGTCACTTCACTTCTCTGGGCCTCAGTTACCTCATCTGGAAAATGGGGATTAAGACTGTGAGCCCCACGTGGGACAACCTGATCACCTTGTAACCTCCCCAGCACTTAGAACAGTGCTTTGCACATAGTAAACACTTAATAAATGCCATCATTATTATTATTATTATCTGTCAAATGGGGATTAAGACTGTGAGCCCCACGTGGGGCAACTTGATGACCTTGTATCTACTCCAGCGCTTATAACAGTGCTTGGCACTTGGTAAGCACTTAAATGTTGCCAACTTGTACTTCCCAAGTGCTTAGTCCAGTGCTCGGCACACAGTAAGCGCTCAATAAATACGATTGAATGAATGAATAAATAATCAATCGTATTTATTGAGCGCTTACTGTGTGCAGAGCACTGTACTAAGCACTTGGGAAGTACAAGTTGGCAACATATAGAGACAGTCCCTAACCAACAGTGGGCTCACAAGTCTAAAAGGGGGAGATACCATCATCTCAAGTCCCTTAACTTCTCTGTACCTCAGTCACCTCATCTGTAAAATGGGGATGAAGAGTGAGCCCCACGTGTGGCAACCTGATCACCTTGTATTCACCCCAGCACTTAGTACAGTTACTCTTTTTATTTATTAATTTATTGTACTTGTACATATCTATTCTATTTATTTTATTTTGTTAATATGTTTGTTTTTTTTTTCTCTGTCTCCCCCTTCTAGACTGTGAGCCCACTGTTGGGTAGTGACCGTCTCTATATGTTGCCAACTTAGACTTCCCAAGCACCTAGTCCAGTGCTCTGCACACAGTAAGCGCTCAATAAATACGACTGACTGATTGATAGTAAGCGCTTAACAAATACCATCATCATCAGTAGGTGCTCAATAAATATGAGCACCTTGTCACCTTCCCTTCCCCACAGCACCTGTATATATGTTTGTACATATTTATTACCCTATTTATTTATTTATTTTACTTGTACATATCTATTCTATTTATTTTATTTTGTTAGTATGTTTGGTTTTGTTCTCTGTCCCCCCCTTTTAGACTGTGAGCTCACTGTTGGGGAGGGACTGTCTCTATATGTTGCCAGCTTGGACTTCCCAAGCACTTAGTACAGTGCTCTGCACACCGTAAGCACTCAATAAAATGATTGATTGATAGTAAGCGCTTAACAAATACCATCATCATCAGTAGGTGCTCAATGAATGAGCACCTTGTCACCTTCCCTTCCCCACAGCACCTGTATATATGTATATATGCTTGTACATATTTATTACTCTATTTATTTATTTATTTTACTGGTACATATCTATTCTATTTATTTTGTTTTGTTAGTATGTTTGGTTTTGTTCTCTGTCTCCCCCTTTTAGACTGTGAGCCCGCTGTTGGGTAGGGACCGCCTCTATATGTTGCCAACTTGGACTTTCCAAGCACTTAGTACAGTGCTCTGCACATAGTAAGCGCTCAATAAATACGATTGATGATGATGATGATGACGATATGTTGCCAACTTGGACTTCCCAAGCACTTAGTCCAGCGCTCTGCACCCCGTAAGCGCTCAATAAATACGACTGAACGAATGAATGAACAAATAATCAATCCATCGTATGTACTGAGTAAGCGCTCAATAAAGACGATTGAATGAATGAATGAACAAATAATCAATCAATCCATCGTATTTATTAAGTGCTCAACAAATACGATCGATTGATTGATTGATAGTAAGCGCTTAACAAATACCATCATCATCAGTAGGTGCTCAATAAATACGACTGAACGAATGAATGATAGATGGATTTCGGAGATGGGAATAATCGTCAGGTGCCCGAATTTGGGCTCTTTTGGGAATCGCGCCAGCTCCGGGATGGTTTCCCCCCCCGCCCCGCCCCGCCGGCGCGGCCTACCCAGCTCCGGGGCCGGCCGGGGCCTGTCGGGCTCCGCGGGGTCCGGGCGCGGGGGGGTCTCCAGGCCGTCGTCCTCGGCGAAGCCGGTGTCCGGGCTGCTGGTGGGCTTGTCGTCGCCGGCGGGGCCGTCGTCGTCGCGGGCCGGGGGCTGGGGTCCCTCCCTCCTGCTGATCTCCAGGACGGCGGCCAGCACTTCGTCCTCGCTCAGCCCCTCCAGGCCCGCCTCGCCCGGGGGGCCCTCCGCCTTGCCGCGTCTCGAACCCTGGACGGGAGAACCGAGCGGGCGCGGGAGGTGGGGTGAGCGGAAGCTCCCGTCCGGGCCGGCCCCGTAGTCGTTGTCACCGGCAAACTACCTACTATCCAACACGTTACACCTAATACAGTTTATAACAGCTAATCAATCAATCAATCGTATGTATTGAGCGCTTACTGTGTGCAGAGCACTGGACTAAGCGCTCGGGAAGCACAAGTTGACAACATCTAGAGACGGTCCCGACCCAACAGTGGGATTTCCCAAGCACTTATTGATTCATTCATTCATCCAATCGTATTTATTGAGCGCTTACTGTGTGCAGAGCACTGGACTAAGCGCTTGGGAAGTCCAAGTTGGCAACATATAGAGACGGTCCCTACCCAACAGTGGGGTTTCCCAAGCACTTATTGATTCATTCATTCATCCAATCGTATTTATTGAGCGCTTACTGTGGGCGGCGCACTGGACTAAGCGCTTGGGAAGTACAAGTTGGCAACATAGAGAGACGGTCCCTATCCAACGGTGGGGTTTCCCAAGCACTTATTGATTCATTCATTCATCCAATCGTATTTATTGAGCGCTTACTGTGTGCACAGCACTGGACTAAGCGCTTGGGAAGTACAAGCTGGCAACATAGAGAGACGGTCCCTACCCAACAGTGGGGTTTCCCAAGCACTTATTGATTGATTCATTCATCCAATCGTACTTATTGAGCGCTTACTGTGTGCTGAGCACTGGACTAAGCGCTCGGGAAGTACAAGTTGGCAACATCTAGAGATGGTCCCGACCCAACGGTGGGGTTTCCCAAGCACTTATTGATTCATTCATTCATCCAATCGTATTTATTGAGCGCTTACTGTGTGCAGAGCACTGGACTAAGTGCTTGGGAAGTCCAAGTTGGCAACATATAGAGACGGTCCCTACCCAACAGTGGGGTTTCCCAAGCACTTATTGTTCATTCATTCATCCAATCGTATTTATTGAGCGCTTACTGTGTGCAGAGCACTGGACTAAGCGCTTGGGAAGTACAAGCTGGCAACATATAGAGACGGTCCCGACCCAACAGTGGGGTTTCCCAAGCACTTATTGATTCATTCATTCATCCAATCGTATTTATTAAGCGCTTACTGTGTGCACAGCACTGGACTAAGCGCTCGGGAAGCACAAGTTGGCAACATCTAGAGACGGTCCCGACCCAACGGTGGGGTTTCCCAAGCACTTATTGATTCATTCATTCATCCAATCGTATTTATTGAGCGCTTACTGTGTGCAGAGCACTGGACTAAGCGCTTGGGAAGTCCAAGTTGGCAACATATACAGACGGTCCCTACCCAACACTGGGGTTTCCCAAGCACTTATTGATTCACTCATTCATCCAATCGTATTTATTGAGCGCTTACTGTGGGCGGCACACTGTACTAAGCGCTTGGGAAGTCCAAGTTGGCAACATCTAGAGACGGTCCCTACCCAACAGTGGGCTCGCAGTCTAGAAGGTGGGCTCAACAATATAACAATATAACAGTGTATCTGTATACACTGTATACATCTGTATTACTCTATTTATTTATTTATTTTACTTGTACCTATCAATTCTATTTATTGTATTTTGTTAGTATGTTTGGTTTTGTTCTCTGTCTCCCCCTTTTAGACTGTGAGCCCACTGTTGGGTAGGGACCGTCTCTATATGTTGCCAACTTGTACTTCCCAAGCGCTTAGTCCGGTGCTCTGCACACAGTAAGCGCTTAATAAATACGATTGATTGATTGATTGATCTGTATATATGTTTGGACGGACTTATTCCTCTATTTTATTTGTACATGTTTGTTCATATTTATTTGTACATTTGTTTATTCATACACTTATTTGTACTTAGTAATTCATATTAATTTGTACATTTGTACATATTTATTCTATTTATTTTATTTTGTTAACATGTTTTGTTTTGTTCTCTGTCTCCCCCTTCTAGACTGTGAGCCCGCTGCTGGGTAGGGACCGTCTCTATATGTTGCCAACTTGTGCTTTCCAAGCTCTTAGTACAGTGCTCTGCACACAGTAAGCGCTCAATAAATACGATTGAATGAATCCCCCCCTTATCTCCTTCCCCTCCCCACAGCACCTGTACATATATATATATATATTTGTACGTGTTTATTACTCTATTTTCATTTGTACATATTTATTTTATTTTGTTAATATGCTTTGTTTCGTTCTGTCTCCCCCTTCTAGACTGTGAGCCCACTGTTGGGTGGGGACTGTCTCTATATGTCGCCAACTTGGACGTCCCAAGCGCTTAGTACAGTGCTCTGCACACAGTAAGCGCTCAATAAATACGATTGAATGAATGAATGAACAGGAGAAGCAGCGTGGCTTAGTGGCAGGAGCCCGGGCTTGGGAATCAGAGGTCAGGGGTTCAAATCCTGGCTCTGCCTCTTGTCAGCTGGGTGACTTGGGGCAAGTCACTTCACTTCTCTAGGCCTCAGTGACCTCATCTGGAAAATGGGGATGAAGACTGTGAACCCCACGTGGGACAATCTGATCACCTTGTATCATTCATTCAATCGTATTTATTGAGTGCTTACCCTTTTAGACTCTCCCCCCACCACCACTTCAGACTGTGAGCCCACTGTTGGGTAGGGACTGTCTCTATATGTTGCCAATTTGTACTTCCCAAGGGCTTAGTACAGTGCTCTGCACATAGTAAGCGCTCAATAAATACGATTGATGATGATGATGATGTGTGCAGAGCACTGGACTAAGCGCTTGGGAAGGACAAGTTGGCACCACATAGAGCCGGTCCCTACCCAACAGTGGGCTCACAGTCTAGAAGGGGGAGACAGAGAACAAAACATATTAACAAAATAAAATAAATAGAATAAATATGTACAAATAGAATAAATAGAGTAATAAATCTGTACAAGCATATATACAGGTGCTGTGGGGAGGGGAAGGAGGGGGAGAGGGGGCTGAGTGTGGGAAGGCCTCCTGGAGGAGGTGAGCTCTCAGTAGGGCCTTGAAGGGAGGAAGAGAGCCAGCTTGGCGGATGTGCGGAGGGAACAGCACTTTGCACATAGTAAGCGCTAAAAACAAATACTACAATTATTATTCTTCTTCTCTGGGCCTCAGTTCCCTCATCTGTACAATGGGGATGAAGACTGTGAGCCCCCCCGTGGGACAACCTGATCACCTTGTAACCTCCCCAGCGCTTAGAACGGTGCTCTGCAAAGCGCTTAATAAATGCCATCATTAAGTCACTTCACTTCTCTGGGCCTCAGTGACCTCATCTGGAAAATGGGGATGGAGACTGTGAGCCCCCCGTGGGACAACCTGATCACCTTGTATCTACCCCAGTGCTTAGAACAGTGCATGGCACATAGTAAGCATTTAACAAACATCGTCATCATCATAGTACAGTGCTCTGCATACAGTAAGCACTCAATAAATGCGATTGAATGAATAACACAATATACACTATATAAGGTACAACATATTATATAATACGATACATTGCATAATACACAATATACTATTTAACATACAATATATAAATAATGATGGCATTTGTTAAGTGCTTACTATGTGCAAAGCACTGTTCTAAGCGCTGGGGAGGTTACAAGGTGATCAGGTTGTCCCACGGGGGGCTCACAGTCTTCATCCCCATTTTAGAGGTGAGGGAACTGAGGCCCAGGGAAGTGAAGTGACTTGCCCAAAGTCACCCAGCTGACAGTTGGCAGAGCCGGGATTTGAACCCGTGACCTCTGACTCCAAAGCCCGGGCTCTTTCCACTGAGCCACGCTGCTTCTCATGTGCTATAACACATTTTATAATAATACCACGTATTATTATGAGGCAGTATTATGATACACAATACATTATATAACAGTATATGCATTATACAATATATCATACACAATACAATGCATTATACAATATATATCACACTGTAACAATATATACCACACTGTATTGTGTACATCCATGTACAACGCATACTTTATTATTATACAATATCTAATAAATTATTATAATGTATTTTCTACAATATACTACATAATGATGGCATTTACTAAGCGCTTACTATGTGCAAAGCACTGTTCTAAGCGCTGAGAAGCAGCGTAGCTCAGTGGAAAGAGCCTGGGCATTGGAGTCAGAGGTCGCGGGTTCAAATCCCAGCTCCGCCAACAGTCAGCTGAGTGACTCTGGGCAAGTCACTTAGCTTCTCTGGGACTCAGTTACCTCATCTGTAAAATGGGGCTTAAGATTGTGAGCCCCCGCAAGGGACAACCTGATCACCTTGTATCCTCCCCAGCACTTAGAACAGTGCTTGGCACATAGTAAGCGCTTAACAAATACCAAAATTATTATTATTATTATATGACGCATATAGTATGATAATTGTGGAATTTGTTAAGCACTAGGTGCCAAACGCTGTTCTAAGCATTGGGGTAGATATGAGGCAATCAGGTTGGACACAGTCCCTGTCCCACATGGGGCTCTCAGTTTTCATCCCCATTTTTCAGGTGAGGGAACTGAGGCCCAGAGCAGTGAAGTGACTTGCCCAAGGTCACTCGGCAAACAAGTGGCAGAGCCAGGACTAGAACCCAGGTCCTTCTGACTCCCGGGCCCGGGCTCTAGCTGTTAGGCTGGGCTGCTTAATAATAATAATAATGGCATTTGTTAAGCGCTTACTATGTGCAAAGCACTGTTCTAAGTGCTGGGGGGGGATACAATGTGATCAGGTTGTCCCACGTGGGGCTCACAGTCTTAATCCCCATTTTTACAGATGAGGGAACTGAGGCTCAGAGAAGTTAAGTGACTTGCCCAAGGTCACACAGCAGACTTGTGGTGGGGCTGGGATTCGAACCCATGACCTCTGACTCCAAAGCCTGGGCTCTTTCCACTGAGCCACGCTGTTTAAGAGACCATATTGCCCAAGACTCACCCCCTCCACACACACCCCCGCCCTCAGGGAGCTTCCCACCTAGTTTGGGCCCACCTAGCTCAGACTCCAAAGCCCGGGCTCTTTCCACTGAACCACGCTGCTTCTCTAGACCTTCGGCTCGTTCTGAAACTGTGAGCCCGCTGTTGGGTAGGGACCGTCTCCATATGTTGCCGACTTGGACTTCCCAAGCGCTTAGTACAGTGCTCTGCACACAGTAAGCGCTCAATAAATACGAATGAATGAATGAATCAATCAATCGTATTCCTTCCCAGACTGAGCCCCTTCCTTCCTCTCCCCCTCGTCCCCCTCTCCATCCCCCCCATCTTACCTCCTTCCCTTCCGCACAGCACCTGTATATATGTATAGATGTTCGCACATATTTATTACTCTATTTATTTATTTATTTTACCTGTACCTATCTATTCTATTTATTTTATTTTGTTAGTATGTTTGGTTTTGTTGTCCGTCTCCCCCTATTAGACTGTGAGCCCACTGTGGGGTAGGGACCGTCTCTAGATGTTGCCAACTTGGACTTCCCAAGTGCTTAGTCCAGTGCTCTGCACACAGTAAGCGCTCAATAAATACGACTGATTGATTGACTAGTACAGTGCTCTGCACACAGTAAGCGCTCAATAAATACGATTGAATGAATGAATGAGTCAATCAATCAATTGTATTCCTTCCCAGACTGAGCCCCTCCCTTCCTCTCCCCCTCGTCCCCCCCTCCATCCCCCCATCTTACCTCCTTCCCTTCCCCACAGCACCTGTATATATGGATAGATGTTCGCACATATTTATTACTCTATTTATTTATTTTACCTGTACATAGCTATTCTATTTATTTTATTTTGTTAGTCTGTTTGGTTTTGTTCTCCGTCTCCCCCTATTAGACTGTGAGCCCACTGTGGGGTAGGGACCGTCTCTCTATGTTGCCAACTTGGACTTCCCAAGCGCTTAGTCCAGTGCTCTGCACACAGTAAGCGCTCAATAAATACGACTGATGATTGATTGACTAGTACAGTGCTCTGCACACAGTAAGCGCTCAATAAATACGATTGATTGACTAGTCCAGTGCTCTGCACACAGTAAGCGCTCAATAAATACGATTGATTGATTGACGAGTCCAGTGCTCTGCACACAGTAAGCGCTCAATAAATACGATCGATTGACTGACTAGTACAGTGCTCTGCACACAGTAAGTGCTCAATACAATTGATTGACTAGTACAGTGCTCTGCACACAGTAAGCACTCAATTAATACGATTGATTGATTGACTAGTCCAGTGCTCTGCACACAGTAAGCGCTCAATAAATACGATTGATTGATTGACGAGTCCAGTGCTCTGCACACAGTAAGTGCTCAATAAATACGACTGATGATTGATTGACTAGTACAGTGCTCTGCACACAGTAAGCGCTCAATAAATACGATTGATTGACTAGTACAGTGCTCTGCACACAGTAAGCGCTCAATAAATACGATTGATTGATTGACGAGTCCAGTGCTCTGCACACAGTAAGCACTCAATAAATACGATCGATTGATTGACTAGTACAGTGCTCTGCACACAGTAAGCGCTCAATAAATACGATTGATTGACTGACGAGTACAGTGCTCTGCACACAGTAAGCGCTCAATAAATACGATTGATTGATTGACGAGTCCAGTGCTCTGCACACAGTAAGCGCTCAATAAATACGACTGATTGACTAGTCCAGTGCTCTGCACACAGTAAGCGCTCAATAAATACGATTGACTGACTAGTACAGTGCTCTGCACACAGTAAGCGCTCAATAAATACGATTGACTGACTAGTACAGTGCTCTGCACACAGTAAGCGCTCAATAAATACGACTGATTGATCGATTGATCGATCGATCGGGGCGTGCGCCCTTTTATGGTTGGATTGTCCTCTCCACGGCGCTCAGTCCAGTGCTCCGCACCCAGTGGGCGCTCAATAAATGGAACCGAGTGCACGGGCCCACCTTGTCCAGCTCTTCGGGCTGCTGGTCCCTGCTGGCCGCCTCGCTGGGCCTCGGACTGGGAGCCACGCAGCGCTTCAGGACCTCGTCCTCGCTGTCCGAATCCAGGCTGGACGTCGCGGCGCTCTTCGGCTTCACCGTCGGCGTCCTGCCCGGGTCAAACACACAACCGACACAAACCAGGAAAGCAATCAATCAATCGTATTTATTGAGCGCCTACTGTGTGCGGAGCACTGGACTAAGCGCTTGGGAAGTCCAAGTCGGCAACACATAGAGACGGTCCCTACCCAACAGCGGGCTCAGAGTCTAAAAGGAGTGGGCTCACAGTCTAAAAGCAATCAATCGATCGTATTTATTGAGCGCTTACTGTGTGCGGAGCACTGGACTAAGCGCTTGGGAAGTCCAAGTTGGCAACATACAGAGACGGTCCCTACCCAACAGCGGGCTCGCAGTCTAGAAGGGGAAAACCACAACGGTCACCCCCCTGCGGCACGGCACGGGCGTGGTGGGTGGGGCCCGGGTCGCGGGTTCTAATCCCGGCTCCCGCCACTTGTCCGCTGGGCAGGTCACTTCAATCAATCAATCGTATTTATTGAGCGCTTACTGTGTGCAGAGCACTGTACTAAGAGCTTGGGAAGTACAAGTTGGCAACATATAGAGACAGTCCCTACCCAACAGTGGGCTCACAGTCTACAGTTACCTCAACGGGGATTGAGTAAGCGCTTAGTACAGTGCTCTGCACACAGTAAGCGCTCAATAAATACGACTGAATGAATGAATTGAGACTGTGAGCCCCACGTGGGATGGGGACTGTGTCCAACCCCAGTCGTTTGTCTACACTCTGGCGCTTCAATCAGTCAATCAATCGTATTTATTGAGCGCTTACTGTGTGCAGAGCACTGGACTAAGCGCTTGGGAAGTCCAAGTTGGCAACATATAGAGACAGTCCCTACCCAACAGTGGGCTCACAGTCTACAGTTACCTCAACGGGGATTGAGGTAAGCGCTTAGTTCAGTGCTCGGCACACAGTAAGCGCTCAATAAATACAACTGAATGAATGGAGACTGTGAGCCCCACGTGGGATGGGGACTGTGTCCAACGCCAATCGTTTGTCTACACTCTGGCGTAGATCAATCAATCAATCGTATTTATTGAGCGCTTATTGTGTGAAGAGCACTGTACTAAGCGCTTGGGAACTACAAGTTGGCAACATATAGAGGCAGTCCCTACCCAACAGTGGGCTCACAGTCTACAGTTACCTCAACGGGGATTGAGGTAAGTGCTTAGTACAGTGCTCGGCACACAGTAAGCGCTCAATAAATACGACTGAATGAATGAATTGAGACTATGAGCCCTACGTGGGACAGGGACTGTGTCCAACCCCAATCATTTGTCTATATTCTGGTGTTTATCAATCAATCAATCGTATTTATTGGGCAGGGACATAAGTGCTAAGGGGCTGAGAGAGGGGGGAATATAATATAAATAAATTACAGGCAGGGATGTAAGTGCTATGGGGCTGAGAGAGGGGGGAATATAATATAAATAAATTACAGGCAGGGACATAAGTGCTATGGGGCTGAGGGGGGGGAATATAATCTAAATAAATTACAGGCAGGGACATAAGTGCTACGGGGCTGAGAGGGGGGGAATATAATCTAAATAAATTACGGGCAGGGACATAAGTGCTACGAGGCTGAGAGGGGGGAATATAATCTAAATAAATTACGGGCAGGGACATAAGTGCTACGGGGCTGGGGGGGGGGGGATATAATCTAAATAAATTACGGGCAGGGACATAAATGCTACGGGGCTGAGGGGGGGGGATATAATCTAAATAAATTACGGGCAGGGACATAAATGCTACGGGGCTGGGGGGGGGGAATATAATATAAATAAATTACGGGCTGGGACATAAGTGCTACGGGGCTGAGAGAGGGGGAAATAAAGGGCGCAAATCATCATCATCATCATCATCAATCGCATTTATTGAGCGCTTACTATGTGCAGAGCACTGTACTAAGCGCTTGGGAAGTACAAATTGGCAACATATAGAGACAGTCCCTACCCAACAGTGGGACTGTTGGGTAAAAGGGGGAGACAGAGAACAAAACCAAACATACTAACAAAATAAAATAAATAGAATAGATATGTACAAACAAAATAAATAAATAAATAGAGTAATAAATCTGTACAAACATATATACAGGTGCTGTGGGGAAGGGAAGGAGGTAAGATGGCGGGGATGGAGAGGGGGACGAGGGGGAGAGGAAGGAAGCAAATCTAAGATGGGAGTGGGAGGAGAGGAAACGAGGGCTGAGTCGGGGAAGGCTTCTCGGAGGCGGTGTCCCTAAGAGTCCCTGCAGACCTCGAGCCAATCCTGGCCTTCTCCCCTGTGAGATCCTGGAGTTTTGCGTCCCCGGCATCTCTGTCTCCCCGGCGCGGGCTGCATACCCACCTTCCTCCTGTCTTCCCTTCAACTGCAGCCACTGCCCGTCGAAAGACTGGCACGGGGAGCCCAAAGGGCACCATGCTGGCCAGGGATAGCATCACCCACAGGGTACCGCCTCTGCCGCCTCCTCCTCCTCCTCCTCCTCTGCCCTTGGGCCTGGCGTCCCCTGCACCATATCAATCAATCAATCAATCGTATTAATTGAGTGCTTACTATGTGCAGAGCACTGTACTAAGCGCTTGGGAAGTACAAACTGGCAACACATAGAGACAGTCCCTACCCAACAGTGGGCTCACAGTCCACAATATCTTGTGGGTACTCAGCGTCTGGGGCTCAGGGGCAGGTGAGGGCAGGGGGGCCCGGGGGGAGAACGAACCTCCCCGTAGGGTCTGACGGGGGTGGTGGCATCTGCCTCGACTCTGAGCCTTCTCCCGGCCTTTGAGAGCGTGGCACTGGGGCAGGGCAACCAGGCTGGGCATTACCTCCTTCCCTTCCCCACAGCACCTGTATATATATCTATATGTTTGCACATATTTATTACTATTCATTCATTCATTCATTTATTTATTTATTTATTTTTATTTGTTTATGTATTTATTTATTCATTCATTTATTTTTATTCATTCATTCATTCATTCATTTTTATTTACTTATTTACTTATTTATTTATTTATTTATATTTTTATTTAATATCGCCCCCTTCTAATAATAGTAATAATAATGGCATTTGTTTGTCCTTCTCTTCCCCACAGCACCTGTATATATGTATATATGTTGGTACATATTTATTACTCTATTTATTTATTCATTTTACTTGTACATATCTATTCTATTCATTTTATTTTGTTAGTATGTTTGGTTTTGTTCTCTGTCTCCCCCTTTTAGACTGTGAGCCCGTTGTTGGGTAGGGACTGTCTCTATATGTTGCCAACTTGCACTTCCCAAGCGCTTAGTCCAGTGCTCTGCACACAGTAAGCACTCAATAAATACGATTGAATGAATGAATGACTGAATTACTGAGCCCCACATGGGACAGGGACTATATCCAACCTGATTAACTTGTATCCCCTTCTAGCCTGTGAGCCCATTGTTGGGTCGGGACCGTCTCTATATGTTGCCGACTTGGACTTCCCAGGCGCTTAGTCCAGTGCTCTGCACACAGTAAGCGCTCAATAAATACGACTGATTGATTGATTGATTGCAGAGCGCTGGACTAAGCGCTTGGGAAGTACAAGTTGGCAACGTATGGAGACGGTCCCGTACAGTGCCGACCCGTAGGAAGCGCTTAGTAAATACCACAACCATCATTATCGCACCGGAACCCCTCAGGTAGAATTCGGGGAACTCTCCTTGGGGTTCTTTAGACGAGCACTGCAACGGAAGAGGTTTTGTTCTGTGGCCCAGAAAATAACAATAATAATTATTATTATTATAATTCCCCCTCCCCACCCCCCCAACTTACCTCCTTCCCCTCCCCACAGCACCTGTATATATGTATACACGTTTGTACAGATTTATTACTCTATTTATTTATTTTACTTGTACATATTTATTCTATTTATTTTATTTTGTTAATATGTTTTGTTTTGTTGTCTGTCTTCCCCTTCTAGACTGTGAGCCCGCTGTTGGGTAGGGACCGTCTCTAGATGTTGCCAACTTGGACTTCCCAAGCGCTTAGTACAGTGCTTTGCACACAGTAAGCGCTCAACAAATACGAATGAATGAATGAATGAATAATGATGGCATTTGTGCCAACCACTGTTCTAAGCGCTAGGGTAATAATGATAATAATAATGATGACATTTGTTAAGCGCTTACTATAATGATGATGGCATTTGTTAAGCGCTTACTATGTGCAGAGCACTGTTCTAAGCGCTGGGGGGGGGGGGGGGAATACAAGGTGATCAAGTTGTCCCACATGGGGCTCACAGTCTTCATCCCCATTTTCCAGATGAGGGAACTGAGGCTCAGAGAAGTGAAGTGACTTGCCCAAGGTCACAAAGCAGACATGCGGCAGAGCCGGGATTCGAACCCATGACCTCTGACTCCAAAGCCCGGGCTCTTTCCACTGATACTATGTGCAAAGCACTGTACTAAGCGCTGGGGAGGTTACAAGGTGATCAGGTGGTCATTCATTCATTCATTCATTCAATCGTATTTATTGAGCGCCTACTATGTGCCGAGCACTGGACTAAGCACTTGGGAAGTACAAGTCGGCAACATCTAGAGACGGTCCCTACCCAACAGCGGGCTCACAGTCTAGAAGGGGGAGACGGACAACAAAACAAAGCGTATTAACAAGATAAAATAAATGGAATAAATACGTACAAGTAAAATTATTCCAAGCCCCCGCCGCCTCCAGGAAGTCTTCCCGGATCAACTGCCCGACGTCCTCGTTGCCATCAACCTAGAAGCCACTGCTACCGCTTAAGGCAGCTGGATTTCTACACTTGGCTTTGGAGTCAGAGGTCATGGGTTCGAATCCCAGCTCCGCCAATTGTCAGCTGGAACCTCTTCCGTTCCGGTGCTCGTTTAAAGAACCCCAAGGAGAGTTCCCCGAATTCTACCTGAGGGGTTCCGGTGCGATAATGATCGTTGTGGTATTTACTAAGCGCTTCCTACGGGCTGGCACTGTACGGGACTGTCTCTATATATGTATATATATTTGTACATATTTTTTTACTCTATTTTATTTGTACATATCTATTCTATTTATTTTATTTTGTTAGTATGTTTGGTTCTGTTCTCTGTCTCCCCCTTTTAGACTGTGAGCCCACTGGTGGGTAGGGACTGTCTCTATGTGTTGCCAATTTGTACTTCCCAAAGCGCTTAGTCCAGTGCTCTGCACATAGTAAGCGCTCAATAAATACGACTGATGATGATGATGATGATGTTGCCAACTTGTACTTCCCAAGCGTTTAGTCCAGTGCTCTGCACACAGGAAGCGCTCAATAAATACGATTGATTGATTGATTGAAACGCCAGAGTTTAGACAAATGACTGGGGTTGGACACAGTCCCCGTCCCACGTGGGGCTCACAGTTTCCATTCATTCAGTCAGTCGTATTTATTGAGCGCTTACTGTGTGCCGAGCACTGGACTAAGCGCTCACCGCAATCCCCGTTGAGGTAACTGTAGACTGTGAGCCCACTGTTGGGTACGGACCCATGTCCAATGTGCGCTTATTTACCTCACATCACTTCTCTGGGCCTCAGTTCCCTCATCTGTAAAATGGGGATGAAGACTGTGAGCCCCCCTGGGACAACCTGATCACCTTGTATCCTCCGCAGCGCTTAGGACAGTGCTTTGCACATGGTAAGCGCTTAATAAATGTTATTATTATTATTACGCCCCTTTTTCCTCATCTCCCCCTCCCTTCCAAGTCACCTTGATTCGTTCCCTTTCCCCTCCACCCACCAGCATTTATGCGTATACGTAAATATCTATAATTCTAGTTATTTCTATTGATGCCTGTTTACTTAATACTACTTTGCACATGGTAAGCGCTTAATAAATGTTATTATTATTATTATTACGCCCCCTTTTCCTCATCTCCCCCTCCCTTCCAAGTCACCTTGATTCGTTCCCTTTCCCCTCCACCCACCAACATTTATGCATATACGTAAATATCTATAATTCTAGTTATTTCTATTGATGCCTGTTTACTTAATACTACTACTACTAATAATAATAATGGCATTTATTGAGCTATTAATATCACTATTAATAATGATGGCATTTGTTAATAATAACAATAATAATAATGGCATTTATTAAGCGCTTACTATGTGCAAAGCACTGTTCTAAGCGCTGGGGAGGTTACAAGGTGATCAGGTTGTCCCACGGGGGGCTCACAGTCTTTTAATCCCCATTTTACAGATGAAGGAACTGAGGCCCAGAGAAGTGAAGTGACTTGCCCAAAGTCACACAGCTGACAATTGGCGGAGCCGGGATTTGAACCCATGACCTCCGACTCCAAACCCCAGGCTCTTTCCACTGAGCCACGCTGCTTTGTTAAGCACTTACTATGTGCCAGGCACTCTTCTAAGCACTGGGATAGGTACAAGCAGCGTGGCTCAGTGGGAAGAGCCTGGGCTTTGGAGTCAGAGGTCATGGGTTCAAATCCCGGCTTCGCCAATTGTCAGCTGGGTGACTTTGGGCAAGTCGCTTCACTTCTCTGGGCCTCAGTGACCTCATCTGGGAAATGGGGATGAAGACTGTGAGCCCCCCGTGGGACAACCTGATCAACTTGTAGCATCCCCAGAGCTTAGAACAGTGCTTTGCACATAGTAAGCGCTTAATCATTATTTCAAGATAATTGGTTGGACACAGTCCCTGTCCCAGTCCCTGTCCCGAGTGGGGTTCACAGTCTTAATCCCTATTTGAGAAGCAGCGTGGCTCAGTGGAAAGAGCCCGGGCTTTGGAGTCAGAGGTCATGGGTTCGAATCCCACTCCGCCACATGTCTGCTGTGTGATCTTGGGCAAGTCACTTCATCATCAATCAGCCCCTAAAAATCCATAATAATGATAATAATAATGGTGGCATTTCTTAAGCGCTTAATAGGGGGATGGCCCCTAAAAATCAAGAATAATAATAATAATAATAATGATGATGGCATTTATTAAGCGCTTACTATGTGCAAAGCACTGTTCTAAGCGCTGGGGAGGTTACAAGGTCCCACAGGGACCATGTGCCAATACAATGTCCCATGTGCCAATACAAAGTAAAAAATCCTTGGAGAAGAATGCTCCCCGCCGACACACACACACACCCCCCGAAAATGAATTCCGGGGTACCAATGTGAAGATTAAAAATTGATTGATTGATTGATTAATTGATTCTCAATCTACGTGCCCGCATTGGATGAAAAAGCCTACTCTCCATCCACCCGGGCCAACGCTTCCACCTGAAGTTTCGGAATTAAGCTGCGTATCTATTCTATTTATTTTATTTTGTTAGTATGTTTGGTTCTGTTCTCTGTCTCCCCCCTTTAGACTGTGAGCCCGCTGTTGGGTAGGGACTGTCTCTATATGTTGCCAATTTGTACTTCCCAAGCGCTTAGTACAGTGCTCTGCACACAGTAAGCGCTCAATAAATACGATTGATTGATAATAATGATGGCATTATTATTATTATGGGGGGGAGCATTCTTCTCTAAGGACTTTTTAGTTTGTATTGGCACATGGTCCCCGTGGGACCTTGTAACCTCCCCAGCGCTTAGAACAGTGCTTTGTACATAGTAAGCGCTTAATGGGGTGACAGTCCCTAAAAATCCATAATAATAATAATGATGATGGCATTTATTAAGCGCTTAATGGGGGCACAGCCCCTAAAAATCCATAATAATAATAATAATGATGATGGATTTATTAAGCGCTTAATAGGGGGACAGCCCCTAAAAATCCATAAGAATAATAATAATAATGATGATGGCATTTATTAAACGCTTACTATGTGCAAAGCACTGTCCTAAGCGCTGGGGAGGTTACAAGGTCCCACGGGGACCATGTGCCAATACAAACTAAAAAGTCCTTAGAGAAGAATGCTCCCCGCCGACACACACACACACACACCCTGAAAATGAATTCCGGGGTACCAACGTAAAGATTAAAAATTGATTGATTGATTGATTGATTCTCAATCTACGTGCCCGCATTGGATGAAAAAGCCTATTCTCCATCCACCCGGACCAACGCTTCCACCTGAAGTTTCGGAATTAAGCTGCGTATCTATTCTATTTATTTTATTTTGTTAGTATGTTTGGTTCTGTTCACTGTCTCCCCCTTCTAGACTGTGAGCCCACTGTTGGGTAGGGACCTTCTCTATATGTTGCCAACTTATACTTCCCAAGCGCTTAGTACGGTGCTCTGCACACAGTAAGCGCTCAATCAATACGATTGATTGATTGATTGATTCAGGCCCCCGCGGGGAGGGTCCGATATCCGCTCCAAAACCCGACCGGGCCGAAAGCGAGAGGTAAAAGTGGGGGCGGGTGGGGAAAAGAGAGAAAGAAGGGGGGGAAAAGGGCGGAAAAAAAGAAATCCTCCAAAAGAGATCCGGGGAATGGAAGAGATAAAACTCACCTAGAAGGAGTAGAAGCGCTGATGGGGCTGGAATTCACCCGACCGGGCCGAAAGCAAGAGGTAAAAGTGGGGGCGGGTGGGGAAAAAAAGAAAGACGGGGGGGGAAAAGGGCGGAAAAAAAGAAATCCTCCAAAAGAGATCCGGGGAATGGAAGAGATAAAACTCACCTAGAAGGAGTAGAAGTGCTGATGGGGCTGGAATTCACCCGACCGGGACGAAAGCAAGAGGTAAAAGTGGGGGCGGGTGGGGAAAAAAAGAAAGAAGGGGGGGGAAAAGGGAGGAAAAAAAGAAATCCTCCAAAAGAGATCCCGGGAATGTAAGAGATAAAACTCACCTAGAAGGAGTAGAAGTGCTGATGGGGCTGGAATTCACCGTTTGGGAGGCTTTCAATGGTCGAGAGCTATTAGAAAATCAGAGTGTTTATTGCCATGCGATTAGATTAGTAACAAGACATTTCACGCCAAGGCCCGACTGAGAGCTCACCTCCTCCAGGAGGCCTTCCCAGACTGAGCCCCTTCCTTCCTCTCCCCTTCTCCATCCCCCTCATCTTACCTCCTTCCCTTCCCCACAGCACCTGTACAGATGTTTGTACATATTTATTACTCCATTTATTTATCTTACTTGTACATATCTATTCTATTTATTTTATTTTGTTAGCATGTTCGTTCTCTGTCTCCCCCTTTTAGACTGTGAGCCCACTGTTGGGTCTCTAGATGTTGCCAACTTGGACTTCCCAAGCGCTTAGTCCAGTGCTCTGCACACAGTAAGCGCTCAATAAATACGACTGATTGATTGATTGATTCGCTCCCCGACTTTTGGGACGGCGACCGGTGTCAGTTACGGGATGGAGCGTCACGCCGAGGCCTCCCCTTTCCTTTCCTGGCTTGGGCAGTGGCTAGCGAGTGGCTAGCTAGTATTTATCAATAAATATGATTGACTGATTGATTGATTGATTGATCAAAACTCACCTGCGCTGGGCAGAGGGGGAAACGGGAGAGAGTCGAGGGCGGAAGGAGGCCGCGGTCGACCGCTTGCGGATTTTGGGCCGAGAAAAGTCCGCGGAGCCGCTGAGCAGCGTGCCCGGCCTTTGGAGTCAGAGGTCATGGGCTCGAATCCCGGCTCCGCCACATAATAATGATAATGATGGCATTGACGAAGCGCTTATTATGTGCAAAGCACTGTTCTAAGCGCTGGGGAGGTTACAAGGTGATCAGTCCGTCCCACGGGGGGCTCACAGCTTTCATCCCCATTTTACAGATGAGGGAACTGAGGCCCAGAGAAGTGAAGTGACTCAATCAATCAATCAATCAATCAATCGTATTTATTGAGCGCTTACTGTGTGCAGAGCACTGTAATAAGCGCTTGGGAAGTACAAGTTGGCAACAAAGTCACCCAGCTGACAGTTGGCGGAGCTGGGATTTGAACCCGTGACCTCTGACTCCAAAGCCCGGGCTCTTGCCATTGAGCCACGCTGCTTCTCACATGTCTGCTGTGTGGCCTTGGGCACGTCACTTCACTTCTCTGGGCCTCAGTGACCTCATCTGTCAAATGGGGATGAAGACTGTGAACCCCACGTGGGACAACCTGATCACCTTGTATTTACTCCAGCGCTTAGAACAGTGCTTTGCACATAGTAAGCGCTTAACAAATGCCATTATTGTTATTATTGAGGCAACCTGATCACCTTGCAACCTCCCCGGCGCTTAGAACAGTGCTTTGCACATAGTAAGCACTTAACAAATGCCATTATTATTATTATTATGTGGGACAACCTGTTCACCTTGTAACCTCCCCGGTGCTTAGAACAGTGCTTTGCACATAGTAAGCGTTTAACAACTGCCATTATTATTATTATGTGGGACAACCTGATCACCTTGCAACCTCCCCGGCGCTTAGAACAGTGCTTTGCACATAGTAAGCGCTTAACAAATGCCATTATTATTATTATTATGTGGGACAACCTGATCACCTTGTAACCTCCCCGGTGCTTAGAACAGTGCTTTGCACATAGTAAGCGCTTAACAAATGCCATTATTATTATTATTATGTGGGACAACCTGATCACCTTGTAACCTCCCCGGCGCTTAGAACAGTGCTTTGCACATAGTAAGCGCTTAACAAATGCCATTATTATTATTATTATGTGGGACAACCTGATCACCTTGTAACCTCCCCGGCGCTTAGAACAGTGGTTTGCACATAGTAAGCGCTTAACAAATGCCATTATTATTATTATTACGTGGGACAACCTGATCACCTTGCAACCTCCCCGGCGCTTAGAACAGTGCTTTGCACATAGTAAGCGCTTAACAAATGCCATTATTATTATTATGTGGGATAACCTGATCGCCTTGTAACCTCCTCTGCGCTTATAACAGTGCTTTGCACATAGTAAGCGCTTAACAAATGCCGTTATTATTATTATGCCCGTTCCTCTCCATCCAAACCGCTACCTTGCTGGTTCAATCTCTCATCCTATCCCGACTATCTCATCTCATCCTATCTCTCATCTTACCTCCTTCCCTTCCCCACAGCACCTGTATATATGTTTGTACATATTGATTACTCTACTTATTTATTTATTTTACTTGTTCATATCTATTCTATTTATTTTATTTTGTTAGTATGTTTGGTTTTGTTCTCTGTCTCCCCCTTCTAGACTGTGAGCCCACTGTTGGGTAGGGACTGTCACTAGATGTTGCCAGCTTGTACTTCCCAAGCGCTTAATACAGTGCTCTGCACACAGTAAGCGCTCAATAAATACGATTGATAGATTCCTCCCTTCAAGGCCCTACTGAGAGCTCACCTCCTCCAGGAAGCCTTCCCACACTCAGCCCCTTTCCTTCCTCTCCCCCTCGTCCCCTTCTCCATCCCCCCCGTCTTACCTCCTTCCCTTCCCCACAGCACCTGTATGTATGTATATATGTTTGTACATATTTATTACTCTATTTTACTTGTACATATCTATTCTATTTATTTTATTTTGTTAGTATGTTTGGTTTTGTTCTCTGTCTCCACCTTCTAGACTGTGAGCCCACTGCTGGGTAGGGACTGTCTCTATATGTTGCCAGCTTGTACTTCCCAAGCGCTTAGTACAGTGCTCTGCATACAGTAAGCGCTCAATAAATACGATTGATTGATTGATTGACAACCTGATCACCTTGTAACCTCCCCGGCGCTTAGGACAGTGCTTTGCACATAGTAAGTGCTTAATAAATGCCATTATTATTATTATTATTATTACCAGAACGGTGGCAGAGAGAGAGTGGGCGTTCTGGGAGAGACGCGTCCACCGAGTCGCTGATGGGTCATCAATCGTATTTATTGAGCGCTTACTGTGTGCAGAGCACTGTACTAAGCGCTTGGTCGGAGAGGACGCGACAGCACAAGACGAGACTTTCGGAGGCCGCTTTCCCAAAGAACCCCCCTCCCCATCCCCGCCGCCTTACCTCCCTCCCCTCCCCACAGCACCTGTATATATGTTTGTACGTATTTATTACTCTATTTGTTTTATTTGTACATTTTTATTCTATTTTATTTTGTTAATATGTTTTGTTTTGTTGTCTGTCTCCCCTTCTAGACTGTGAGCCCACTGTTGGGTAGGGACCGTCTCTATATGTTGCCGACTTGGCCTTCCCAAGCGCTTAGTCCAGTGCTCTGCACACAGTAAGCGCTCAATAAATACGACTGAATGAATGAATAGTAAGTGCTTAAATGACATCATTATTTATTTAAAGTGCTTACTATGTGCCAGGCACTGTACTAAGCGCTGGGGTGCCTACAAGCTAATCGGGAGGTTGGACGCAGTCCCCGCCCCACATGGGGCTCACAGTCTCAATCCCCATTTTCCAGATGAGGTCTCTGAGGCCCAGATTAGTGAAGTGACTTGCCCAGGGTCACACAGCGGGCAAGTGATGGAGGCAGGATTAGAACCCATGATGATGGTAAGCGCTCACTAAATACCCCTGACGGATGGATGGGCTGGTCGATGAGAACCGACCGGTAAGCGCTCAACAGACAAGACCGACCGCCTGAACGGTTCGATCGTTCGCTTCATCGTGATTATTGAGCGCCTACTGCGCGCAAGACACTGTACTAAGCGGTGGGGAGAGTACGACAGACGTCACGGACACATCCCCTACCCACGACGAGCTTACTGTACTGATCGCCAGGAAAGCGCTCAGCAAATTCCACAGCCTGTCTTGGTGAGCTGATCGATAAGTACAGCGCTTAGTACAGTGCTCTGCACCCAGTGAGCGCTCAATAAATACGATTGATTGATAGGAACCGACTAGAGAAGCCGCGTGGCTTAGCGGGAAGAGCCCGGGCTTGGGAGTCGGAGGTCGCGGGTTCGAATCCCGGCTCTGCCCCTTGTCTGCTGGGTGACCTTGGGCAAGTCACTTCGCTTCTCTGGCCCTCAGTTCCTTCATCTGTAAAATGGGGATGAAGACTGTGAGCCCCACGCGGGACAACCTGGTCACCCTGTATCCGCCCCGGCGCTTAGAACAGTGCTCGGCACATAGTAAGCGCTTAACAAATACCATTGTTATTTTCATGCACTGGCGGGTGGGTGGCTCAATCGGTAGCGTGGCGTTGTGGCTACAGCCCGGGCCCGGGCGTCGGAATAATAATAATAATAATAATGTTGGTATTTGTTAAGCGCTTACTATGTGCAAAGCACTGTTCTAAGCGCTGGGGGGAACACAAGGAGATGAGGCTGTCCCATGCGGGGCTCACAGTCTTCATCCCCATTTTACAGATGAGGGAACTGAGGCACAGAGAAGTGAAGTGACTTGCCCAAGGTCACACAGCAGACGTGTGGGGGGAAGGTCACGGGCTCTCATCCCCCTCTCCTGTGTGACCCAAGTCCCCCTTCAAGCCTGTGAGCCCGTTGTTGGGTAGGGACCGTCTCTATATGTCGCCAACTTGGACTTCCCAAGCGCTTAGTACAGTGCTCTGCACACAGTAAGCGCTCAATAAATACAACTGAATGAATGAATGAATCCCTGTCTCCTGTGTGACCGTGGGCAAGCCCCTCTTCTAGCCTGTGAGCCCGCTGTTGGGGAGGGACCGTCTCTATCTGTTGCCGACTTGGACTTCCCAAGCGCTTAGTACAGTGTTCTGCACACAGTAAGCGCTCAATAAATACAACTGAATGAATGAATGAATCCCTGTCTCCTGTGTGACCGTGGGCAAGCCCCTCTTCTAGCCTGTGAGCCCGCTGTTGGGGAGGGACCGTCTCTATCTGTTGCCGACTTGGACTTCCCAAGCGCTTAGTACAGTGCTCTGCACACAGTAAGCGCTCAATAAATACAACTGAATGAATGAATGAATCCCTGTCTCCTGCGTGACCGTGGGCAAGTCCCCCTTCTAGCCTGTGAGCCTGTTGTTGGGTAGGGACCGTCTCTATATGTCTCCAACTTGTACTTCCCAAGCGCTTAGTACAGTGCTCTGCACACAGTAAGCGCTCAATAAATACGATTGAATGAATGAATGAATCCCCGTCTCCTGTGTGACCCTGGGCAAGTCCCCCTTCTAGCCTGTGAGCCCGCTGTTGGGGAGGGACCGTCTCTATCTGTTGCCGACTTGTCCTTCCCAAGCGCTTAGTCCAGTGCTCTGCACACAGTAAGCGCTCAATAAATACGACTGAATGAATGAAGTCGCCTCCCTTCTCCATGCCTCAGTTCCCTCCTCCGCAAAACGGAGAAGGGAACTCGAGAAGCAGCGTGGCTCAGTGGAAAGAGCCCGGGCTTTGGAGTCAGAGGTCGTGGGTTCAAATCCCGGCTCCGCCACTTGTCAGCTGGGTGACTTTGGGCATTCATTCCGTCATCTTTAAAATGGGGATTAATCAATCATCACCATCAATCGTATTTATTGAGCGCTTACTATGTGCAGAGCACTGTACTAAGCGCTTGGGAAGTACAAAATGGTAACATATAGAGACAGTCCCTACCCAACAGTGGGCTCACAGTCTAAAAGATACAAGGTGATCAGGTTGTCCCACGTGGGGCTCACAGTCAACATCCCCATTTTACAGATGAGGTAACTGAGGCTCAGAGAAGTTAAGTGACTCCCCCAAGGTCACACAGCAGACATGTGGCGGAGCCGGGATTCGAACCCATGACCTCTGACTCCAAAGCCCGTGCTCTTTCCTTTGAGCCACGCTGCTTCTCTATCAATCAATCAATCAATCAATCGTATTTATCGAGCGCTTACTGTGTGCAGAGCACTGTACTAAGCGCTTGGGAAGTCCAAGTTGGCAACATATAGAGACAGTCCCTACCCAACAGTGGGCTCACAGAGACTGTGAGCCCCACGTGGGACATCCTAATGACCTTGTATCCCCCAGCGCTTAGAACGGTGCTTTGCATATATTAAGCGCTTAACAAATACCATCATTATTATTATTATTATTGTTATTCTCTGGGCCTCAGTTCCCTCATCTGTAAAATGGAGATTAAGACTGTGAGCCCCCATGATGGGATAACATGATCACCTTGTATCCCCTCTCAGAGCTTAGTACAGTGCGTCAATCAATCAATCAATTAATCGTATTTATTGAGCGCTTACTGTGTGCAGAGCACTGGACTAAGCGCTTGGGAAGTACAAGTTGGCAACATTTAGAGACGGTCCCTACCCAACAGCGGGCTCACAGTCTAGTGCCTGGCACATAGTAAGCGCTTAATAAATACCATCATTATTAATAGTGATAATTGGGGTAAGATTAGTGAAATTATTCAACATGATAATCGTGGAAAAGCTCAGGGCTTGTTCTGGTTCCAGGTTGTGATCTCTGACAACTCACTTAGGGTTTTCCATGTTTATTCTATTTATTTTATTCTGTTAATATGTTTTGTTTTGTTCTCTGCCTCCACTGTTGGGTAGGGACCGTCTCTAGATGTTGCCAACTTGGACTTCCCAAGCGCTTAGTACAGTGCTCTGCACATAGTAAGCACTCAATAAATACCATTGATTGATTGACTGAGGCCTTCCCACACTGAACCCCCTCCTTCCCCTCCCCACAGCACCTGTATATATGGAGTTGGTACGTATTTATTACTCTATTTTATTTGTACATGTTTATTCTATTTATTTTATTAATATGTTTTGTTTTGTTGTCCGTCTCCCCCTTCTAGCCTGTGAGCCCGCTGTTGGGTAGGGACCGTCTCTCTATGTTGCCAACTTGGACTTCCCAAGCGCTTAGTACAGTGCTCTGCACACAGTAAGCGCTCAATATATCATCATCATCATCATCAATCGTATTTATTGAGCGCTTACTATGTGCAGAGCACTGTACTAAGCGCTTGGGAAGTACAAATTGGCAACACATAGAGACAGTCCCTACCCAACAGTGGGCTCACAGTCTAAAAGGGGGAGACAGAGAACAAAACCAAACATACCAACAAAATAAAATAAATATATACGATTGATTGATTACTCCTTTTTCACAGTGAAGCAGTAAGACCTGGCCGACCCGCCTACCTCACGGGACTGTTGTGAAGGTCTGCTATACTGCTGCATCAAGCGCTTAGTACAGTGCTCTGCACACAGTAAGCGCTCAATAAGTACGGTTGAATGAATGAATGTAGTTTTAATTCTATTTGTTCCGACGACTTTGACACCCGTCCACATGTTTTGTTTTGTTTTGTTGTCTGCCTCCCCCTTCTAGAATTTGAGCCCGTTGTTGGGTAGGGACCGTCTCTAGATGTTGCCGACTTGGACTTCCCAAGAGCTTAGTCCAGTGCTCTGCACACAGTAAGCGCTCGATAAACGCGACTAAATGAATGAATGAATTTATTTTCCTTGTACATATTTATTCTATTGATTTTATTTTGTTAATATGTTTTGTTTTGTTCTCTGTCTCCCCCTTCTAGACTGTGAGCCCGCTGTTGGGTAGGGACCGTCCCTATATGTTGCCAACTTGGACTTCCCAAGCGCTTAGTACAGTGCTCTGCACACAGTAAGCGCTCAATAAATATGATTGAATGAATCTGTCAAATGGGGATTAAGACCGTGAGCCCCCCGTGGGACAACCTGATCACCTTGTATCCCCCCGAGTGTTTAGAACAGTGTTCTGCACATAGTAAGCAAAAGTAGACAAGTGTATATATGTATATATGTTTGTACATATTTATTACTCTATTTACTTGTACATATTTATTCTATTCATTTTATTTTGTTAATATGTTTTGTTTTGTTGTCTGCCTCCGCCTTCTAGACTGTGAGCCCGCTATTGGGTAGGGACCGTCTCTACATGTTGCCAACTTGTACTTCCCCAGTGCTTAGTCCAGTGCTCTGCACACAGTAAGCACTAAATAAATACGATTGAATGAATGAATGTTGCCAACTTGTACTTCCCAAGTGCTTAGTACAGTGCTCTGCACACAGTAAGCACTCAATACGACTGAATGAATGAATGAATTTATTTTACTTGTACATATCTATTCTATTTATTTTATTTTGTTAATATGTTTGGTTTTGTTCTGTCTCCCCCTTCTCGACTGTGAGCCCACTGTTGGGTAGGGACTGTCTCTAGATGTTGCCAATTTGTACTTCCCAAGCGCTTAGTTCAGTGCTCTGCACACAGTAAGCACTTGGTAAATACGACTGAATGAATGAATTTATTGTACTTGTACATATTTATTCTATTGATTTTATTTTGTTAATATGTTTTGTTTTGTTGTCTGTCTCCCACTTCTAGACTGTGAGCCCACTGTCGGGCAGGGACCGTCTCTAGATGTTGCCGACTTGGACTTCCCAAGAGCTTAGTCCAGTGCTCTGCACACAGTAAGCGCTCAATAAATACGATTAAATGAATGAATGAATTTATTTTCCTTGTACATATTTATTCTATTGATTTTATTTTGTTAATATGTTTTGTTTTGTTCTCTGTCTCCCCTTTCTAGTCTGTGAGCCTGCTGTTGGGTAGGGTCCGTCTCTAGATGTTGCCAAATTGTACTTCCCAAGCGCTTAGTCTAGTGCTCTGCACACAGTAAGCGCTCAATAAATATGATTGAATGAATCCGTCAAATGGGGATTAAGACCGTGAGCCCCCCGTGGGACAACCTGATCACATTGTATCTCCCCCAGTGCTTAGAACAGTGCTCTGTACATAGTAAGTGCTTAACAAATACCATTATTATTATTATTATTATTATTATATAGAGACGGTCCCAACCCAACAGCGGGCTCACAGGCTAGAAGGGGGAGACAGACAGCAAAACAGAACAAGTAGACAAGTGTATATATGTATATATGTTTGCACATATTTATTACTCTATTTGTACATATTTATTCTATTGATTTTATTTTGTTAATATGTTTTGCTTTGTTGTCTGTCTCCCCCTTCTAGACTGTGAGACCGTTGTTGGGTAGGGACCGTCTCTAGATGTTGCCGACTTGGACTTCCCAAGCACTTAGTCCAGTGCTCTGCACACAGTAAGCGCTCAATAAATATGATTGAATGAATCTGTAAAATGGGGATTAAGACTGTAAGCCCCCCGTGGGACAACCTGATCACCTTGTATCCCCCCCAGCGCTTAGAACAGTGCTCGGCACATAGTAAGTGCTTAACAAATACCATTATTATTATTATTATTATTATTATTACATAAAGACGGTCCCAACCCAACAACGGGCTCACAGGCTAGAAGGGGGAGACAGAAAGCAAAACAGAACAAGTAGACAAGTGTATATATGTATATATGTTTGTACGTATTTATTACTCTATTTATTTATTTTATTTGTACATATTTATTCTATTTATTTTATTTTGTTAATATGTTTTGTTTTGTTCTCTGTCTCCCCCTTTTAGACTGTGAGCCCGCTGTTGGGTAGGGACTGTCTCTCTGTGTTGCCGACTTGTACTTCCCAAGCGCTTAGTCCAGTGCTCTGCACATAGTAAGCGCTCAATAAATACGATTGAATGACTGAATGTTGCCAACTTGTACTTCTCAAGTGCTTAGTCCAGTGCTCTGCACACAGTAAGTGCTCAATAAATACGACTGAATGAATGAATGAATTTATTTTACTTGTACATATTTATTCTATTGATTTTGTTTTGTTAATATGTTTTGTTTTGTTCTCTGTCTCCCCCTTCTAGACTGTGAGCCCGTTGTTGGGTAGGGACCGTCTCTGGATGTTGCCGACTTGGACTTCCCAAGCGCTTAGTCCAGTGCTCTGCACACAGTAAGTGCTCGATAAATACGATTAAATGAATGAATTAATTTATTTCCCTTGTACATATTTATTCTATTGATTTTATTTTGTTAATATGTTTTGTTTTGTTGTCTGTCTCCCCCTTCTAGCCTGTGAGCCCGCTGTTGGGTAGGGACCGTCTCTAGATGTTGCCAACTTGGACTTCCCAAGCGCTTAGTCCAGTGCTCCGCACACAGTAAGAGCTCAATAAATATGATTGAACGAATCTGTCAAATGGGGATGAAGACCGTGAGCCCCCCGTGGGACAACCTGATCACCTTGTATTCCCCCGAGTGCTTAGAACAGTGTTCTGCACATAGTAAGCGCTTAACAAATACCATCATTATTAATATTATTATTATTATTACATAGAGACGGTCCCAACCCAACAATGGGCTCACAGGCTAGAAGGGGGAGACAGAAAGCAAAATAGAACAAGTAGACAAGTATATATATATATATATATATGTATATATGTTTGTACATATTTATTACTCTATTTACTTGTACATATTTATTCTATTTATTTTATTTTGTTAAATGTTTTGTTTTGTTGTCTGCCTCCCCCTTCTAGCCTGTGAGCCCGCTGTTGGGTAGGAACCGTCTCTAGATGTTGCCCACTTGGACTTCCCAAGCGCTTAGTCCAGTGCTCTGCACACACTAAGCACTCAATAAATACGACTGAACGAATGAATGAATGGGTCCGCCAACTGTCAGCTGTGGGACCTTGGGCAAGTCACTTCACTTCTCTGTTGCTCAGTTCCCTCATCTGTAAAATGGGGATTAAGACCGTGAGCCCCCCGTGGGACAACCCGATCACCTTGTCTCCTCCCCGGCGCTTAGAACAGTGCTTTGCACATAGCTCCTGGACTGTGAGACTGTAGGGACCGTCTCTATATGTTGCCAACGTGTACTTCCCAAGCGCTTAGTCCAGTGCTCTGCCCCCAGTAAGCGCTCAATAAATACGACGGACTGACTGAATGAATAGTAAGCGCTTAATAAATGCCATTATTGTTATTAAAACGGGGACTGAGGCCGTGAGCCCCACGTGGGGAAGGGCCCGTGTCCGGCCGGGCACATAGTAGGCGCTTCCCGGACAGCGATGACTTACGGCGGGGTGGGCGCGCTCCAGCCCAGGGTCAGCGGCGGCTTGGTGGCGTCGGTGCAGTGGGATGCCAGGGTGAGGAAGCGGGGGATGACTACTTGCTGGCCCACCTTGTGGTTCAGCGACAGGGCCACGTTGAAGCTGTAGCGTTTCAGGTGGAGGATGAGGACTCTGGAAAATAATAATAAAAGAATAATGAGGGCACCGATTAAGCGCTCACTACGTGCAAAGCACTGTTCTGAGCGCCGGGGATGAGGACTCTGGAAAATAAGAAGAAGAAGAATGAGGGCATTGATTAAGCACTCACTACGTGCAAAGCGCTGTTCTAAGCGCCGGGGATGAGGACTCTGGAAAATAAGAAGAAGAAGAATGAGGGCACTGATTAAGCGCTCACTACGTGCAAACGCTGTTCTAAGCGCCGGGGATGAGGACTCTGGAAAATGAGAAGAAGAAGAATGAGGGCATTGATTAAGCACTCACTACGTGCAAAGCGCTGTTCTAAGCGCCGGGGATGAGGACTCTGGAAAAGAAGAAGAAGAATAATGAGGGCATTGATTAAGCGCTCACTAAGTGCAAAGCGCTGTTCTAAGCGCCGGGGATGAGGACTCTGGAAAATAAGAAGAAGAAGAATGAGGGCATTGATTAAGCGCTCACTACGTGCAAAGCGCTGTTCTAAGCGCCGGGGATGAGGACTCTGGAAAATAAGAAGAAGAATAATGAGGGCATTGACTTAACGCTCACTATGTGCAAAGCGCTGTTCTAAGCGCCGGGGATGAGGACTCTGGAAAATAAGAAGAAGAATAATGAGGGCATTGATTAAGCGCTCACTATGTGCAAAGCGCTGTTCTAAGCGCCGGGGATGAGGACTCTGGAAAATAAGAAGAAGAATAATGAGGGCGTTGATTAAGCGCTCACTACGTGCAAAGCGCTGTTCTGAGCACCGGGGATGAGGACTCTGGAAAATAAGAAGAAGAATAATGAGGGCATTGATTAAGCGCTCACTACGTGCAAAGCGCTGTTCTGAGCACCGGGGATGAGGACTCTGGAAAATAAGAAGAAGAATAATGAGGGCATTGATTAAGCGCTCACTACGTGCAAAGCGCTGTTCTGAGCGCCGGGGATGAGGACTCTGGAAAATAATAAGAAGAATAATGAGGGCATTGATTAAGCGCTCACTACGTGCAAAGCGCTGTTCTAAGCGCCGGGGATGAGGACTCTGGAAAATAAGAAGAAGAATAATGAGGGCATTGATTAAGCGCTCACTACGTGCAAAGCGCTGTTCTAAGCGCCGGGGATGAGGACTCTGGAAAATAATAAGAAGAATAATGAGGGCACTGATTAAGCGCTCACTACGTGCAAAGCGCTGTTCTAAGCGCCGGGGATGAGGACTCTGGAAAATAATAATAAGAAGAATGAGGGCATTGATTAAGCGCTCACTACGTGCAAAGCGCTGTTCTAAGCGCCGGGGATGAGGACTCTGGAAAATAAGAAGAAGAAGAATGAGGGAATTGATTAAGCGCTCACTGTGTGCAAAGCGCTGTTCTAAGCGCCGGGAATGAGGACTCTGGAAAATAATAATAAAAGAATAATGAGGGCATTGATTAAGCGCTCACTACGTGCAAAGCACAGTTCTAAGCGCCGGGAATGAGGACTCTGGAAAATAAGAAGAATAATAATGAGGGCATTAAGCGCTCACTATGTGCAAAGCGCTGTTCTAAGCGCCGGGGATGAGGACTCTGGAAAATAATAATAAGAATAATGAGGGCACTGACTAAGCCCTCACTTAAGAAGCAGCGTGACTTAGTGGAAAGAGCCCGGGCTTTGGAGTCAGAGGTCATGGGTTCAAATCCCTGCTCTGCCAGTTGTCAGCTGGGTGACTTTGGGCAAGTCACTTCACTTCTCCGGGGCCTCAGTTCCCTCATCTGTAAAATGGGGATGAAGCCTGTGAGCCCCCCATGGGACAACCTGATCACCTTGTGCCTCCCCCAGTGCTTAGAACAGTGCTTTGCACATAGTAAGCACTTAATAAATGCCATTATATTATTATTATTATCAATCAATCAATCAATCGTATTTATTGAGTGCTTACTATGTGCAGAGCACTGTACTAAGCGCTTGGGAAGTACAAATTGGCAACACATAGAGACAGTCCCTACCCAACAGTGGGCTCACAGTCTAAAAGGGGGAGACAGAGAACAGAACCAAACATAGCAACAAAATAAATAGGATAGAAATGTACAAGCAAAATAAATAAATAAATAAATAAATAGAGTAATAAATATGTACAACCATATATACATATATACAGGTGCTGTGGGGAAGGGAAGGAGGTAAGATGGGGGGATGGAGAGGGGGACGAGGGGGAGTGGAAGGAAGGGGCTCAGTCTGGGAAGGCCTCCTGGAGGAGGTGAGCTCTCAGCAGGGCCTTGAAGGGAGGAAGAGAGCGAGCTTGGCGGGTGGGCAGAGGGATTGGGGGCATTCCAGGCCCGGGGGAGGACGTGGGCCGGGGGTCGACGGCGGGACAGGCGAGAGCGAGGTACGGTGAGGAGATTAGCGGTGGAGGAGCGGAGGGTGCGGGCTGGGCAGTAGAAGGAGAGAAGGGCGGTGAGGTAGGAGGGGGCGAGGTGATGGACAGCCTGGAAGCCCAGGGTGAGGAGTTTCTGCCTGATGCGCAGACTGATCGGTAGCCACTGGAGATTTTTGAGGAGGGGAGTGATATGCCCAGAGCGTTTCTGGACAAAGACAATCCGGGCAGCAGCATGAAGTATGGGCAGCAGCATGAAGTATGGGGCAGCAGCATGAAGTATGGTGCTGCGTGCAAAGTATTACGTGCAAAGCACTGTTTTAAGCGCCGGGGAGGTTACAAGGTGATCAGGTTGGCCCATGGGGGGCTCACAGTCATCATCCCCATTTGACAGATGAAGTCACTGAGGCACAGAAAAGTTAAGTAACTTGCCCACTGTGTGCTCTGAACACAGTAAGCACTCAATCAATCAATCAAGCAATCAATCGTATTTATTGAGCGCTTCCTGTGCTTACTTCTAGACTGTGAGCCCACTGTTGGGTAGGGACTGTCTCCATGTGTTGCCAACTTGTACTTCCCAAGCACTTAGTCCAGTGCTCTGCACACAGTAAGCGCTCAATAAATACGATTGATTGATTACTGTGTGCACAGCACTGGACTAAGCACTTGGGAAGTCCAAGTTGGCAACGTACAGAGACGGTCCCTACCCAACAGCGGGCTCACAGGCTAGAAGTGGGCTCACAGTCTAGTGCTTGGCACATAGTAAGCGCAGAAGCAGCGTGGCTCAGTGGAAAGATGCCGGGCTTTGGAGTCAGGGGTCGTGGGTTCAAATCCTGGCTCCACCAACTGTCAGCTGTGTGACTTTGGGCAAGTCGCTTCACTTCTCTGGGCCCCCGCTACCTCATCTGGAAAATGGAGATTAAGACTGTGAGTCCGCTGTGGGACCACCCGATCACCTTGTAACCTCCCCAGAACAGTGCTTGGCACGTAGTAAGTGCTTAATAAATGCCGTTATTATTATTATTATTATTATTAACAAATGCCATCATTATTAATAGTGATAATTGGGGTACGATTCTTGAAATGATTCAACATGATAATCGTGGAAAAGTTCAGGTCTTGTCCTGGTTCCAGGCTGTGATCTCTGACAAGTCACTTCGGGTTTTCCTCCTTTTTCACGGGGAAGCGGTAAGAGCTGGCCGACCCGCCTACCTCACGGGACTATGGTGAAGGTCGGCTAGACTGCTGCATCAAGCGCTTAGCACAGTGCTCTGCACGCAGTAAGAGCTCAATAAGTACGGTTGAACAAATGAATGAATCTAGCTTTAATTTTATTTGTTCTGACGCCTTTGACACCCGTCCATGTGTTTTGGTTTGTGGTCTGCCTCCCGCTTCTAGCCTCTGAGCCCGCTGTTGGGTAGGGACCGTCTCTAGATGTTGCTGACTTGGCCTCAGTTCCCTCATCTGTAAAGTGGGGATGAAGACTGTAAGCCCCCCGTGGGACAGCGACTGATTAACCTGGTTATCCTGTATCTACTTCAGTGCTTAGTACAGTGCCTGGCACATACTAAGTGCTAAGAGCCCAGGCCTGGGAGTTGAAAGGACCTGGGTTCTAATCCTGACTCCGCCACTTGTCTGCTGTGTGACTTTGGGCAAGTCACTTCACTTCTCTGGGCCTCAGTGACCTCATCTGGAAAATAATAATAATAATAATGATGGCATTTGTTAAGCGCTTACTATGTGCACAGCACTGGTCTAAGCGCTGGGGGTGAGGACTCTGAGACAGGGCTGTGTCCAACCTGATTCATTCATTCATTCAATCGTATTTATTGAGCGTTTACTGGGTGCAGAGCACTGTACGAAGCGCTTGGGAAGTAATAATAATAATAATGACGGCATTTATTAAGCGCTTACTATGTGCACAGCACTGTTTTAAGCACTGGGAGTTAGGACTGTGAGACAGGGCTGTGTCCAACCTGATTCATTCATACATTCAATCGCATTTATTGAGCACTTACCGGGTGCAGAGCACTGTACTAAGCGCTTGGGAAGTAATACTAATAATGATGATGGCATTTATTAAGCGCTATGTACAGTGCTCTGCACACAGTAAGCGCTCAATAAATACGATTGAATGAATGAATGAATGAATGTGCACAGCACTGTTCTAAGCACTGGGGGTTAGGACTGTGAGACAGGGCTGTGTCCAACCTGATTCATTCATGCATTTAATCATATTTACTGAGCGCTTACTGGGTGCAGAGCACTACACTAAGCGCTTGGGAAGTAATAGTAATAATAATATGGCATTTATTAAGGGCTTATTATGTACAGTGCTCTGCACACAGTAAGTGCTCAATAAATACGATTGAATGAATGTATGAATGTGCACAGCACTGTTCTAAGTGCTGGGGGTGAGGACTGTGAGACAGGGCTGTGTCCGACCTGATTCATCCATACATTTAATCATATTTATTGAGCGCTTACTACTACTACTACTAATAATAATGGCATTTATTAAGTGCTTACTATGTGCAAAGCACTGTTCTAAGTGCTGGGGAGGTTACAAGGTGACCAGGTTGTCCCCCGGGGGGCTCACAGGCTTCATCCCCATTTTACAGACGAGGTAACTGAGGCCCAGAGAAGTCAAGTGACTTGCCCAAAGTCACCCAGCTGACAGGTGGCAGAGCTGGGATTTGAACCCATGACCTCCGACTCCAAAGCCCGGGCTCTTGTCCACTGAGCCGTGCTGCTTCTCTAAGCGCTGTACTAAGCGCTTGGGAAGTAATAATAATGATAATGATGGCATTTATTAAGCGCTTACTATGTACAGTGCTCTGCACACAGTAAGCGCTCAATAAATACGATTGAATGAATGAATGAATGTGCACAGCACTGTTCTAAGCGCTGGGGATTAGGGCTGTGAGACAGGCCTGTGTCCAACCTGATTCATTCATACATTCAATCGTATTTATTGAGCACTTCCTGTGTGCAGAGCACTGTACTAAGCGCTTGGGAAGTAATACTAATAATGATGATGGCATTTATTAAGCGCTTACTATGTGCACAGCACTGTTGTAAGCGCTGGGGGTTAGGACTGTGAGACAGGGCTGTGTCCAACCTGATTCATTCATACATTCAATCCTATTTATTGAGCGCTTATTGTGTACAGAGCACTGTACGAAGTGCTTGGGAAGTAATAATAATAATAACAACGATGGCATTTATTAAGCGCTTACTATGTACAGTGCTCTGCACACAGTAAGCGCTCAGTAAATACGATTGAATGTATGAATGAATCAGGTTGGACAGTGTACAACTGTACACTGTACTATGTACAGTGCTCTGTACATAGTAGGCGCTTAATAAATGCCATCGTTATTATTATTATTACTTCCCAAGCACTTTGCGTGCTCTGCACACAGTAAGCGCTCAATAAATACGATTGATTGATTGATTGATTGACAGGGACTGTCTCTATATGTTGCCAACCTGGACTTCCCAAGTGCTTAGTACAGTGCTCTGCACACAGTAAGCGCTCAATAAATACGATTGATTGTTTGATTGATGGCATTAAGCGCTTACTATGTGCAAAGCACTGTTCTAATTACAGCTTGGCAACGTATAGAGACGGTCCCTACTCAACAGCGGGCATGACGCTTAGTACGGTGCTTGACGCACAGCCAGCGCTTAGCAAATACCACCAACCTCTTGGGAGAGTCCAGTACACCAGAGTTGGTAGACGCTTTCCCTGACCGAAAGAGAGACAGAGTGGAGAGTGGAGTCTCCCCCTAGTCCCCCTCTCCATCCCCCCCATCTTACCTCCTTCCCTTCCCCACAGCACCTGTATATATGGATATATGTTTGTACAGATTTATTACTCTATTGATTGATTTATTTTACTTGTACATATCTATTCTATTTATTTTATTTTGTTAGTATGTTTGGTTTTGTTCTCTGTCTCCCCCTTTCAGACTGTAAGCCCACTGTTGGGTAGGGACTGTCTCTGTATGTTGCCAACTTGGACTTCCCAAGCGCTTAGTCCAGTGCTCTGCACACAGTAAGCGCTCAATAAATACGATTGATTGATTGATTGATTTTCTTGGAAAAACAACAGACGGGAAGGCGGCCTCTTTCGGGTGGAGATCTAATTAGTGGCGGGGCAGAGCGCTCTGAAAGCAAAGTGCTCCATAAATACTTTGTGCTTAGCAAATACCACCAACCTCTTGGGAGAGTCCAATACATCACAGTTGGTAGACACTTTCCCTGACCAAAAGAGAGACAAAGTGGAGAGAGCAGTTTTCTTGGAAAAACAACAGACAGGGAGGCGGCCTCTTTCGGGTGGAGATCTAATTAGTGGCGGGGCGGAGCGCTCTGAAAGCAAAGTGCTCCATAAATACTTTGCGCTTAGCAAATCCCACCAACCTCTTGGGAGAGTCCAATACACCAGAGTTGGGAGACACTTTCCCTGACCGAAGACCGAGTGGAGAGAGCAGTTTTCTTGGAAAAACAACAGATGGGAAGGCGGCCTGTTTCGGGTGGAAATCTAATTAGTGGCAGGGCGGAGCGCTCTGAAAGCAAAGTGCTCCATAAATACTTTGCGCTTAGCAAATCCCACCAACCTCTTGGGAGAGTCCAATACACCAGAGTTGGGAGACACTTTCCCTGACCGAAGACCGAGTGGGGAGAGCGGTTTTCTTGGAAAAACAACAGACGGGGAGGTGGCCTCTTTCGGGTGGAGATCTAATTAATGGCGGGACGGAGCGCTCTGAAAGCAAAGTGCTCCATAAATACTTTGCGCTTAGCAAATACCGCCAACCTCTTGGGAGAGTCCAATACACCAGAGTTGGGAGACACTTTCCCTGACCGAAGACCAAGTGGAGCGAGCGGTTTTCTTGGAAAAACAACAGATGGGAAGGCGGCCTGTTTCGGGTGGAAATCTAATTAGTGGCGGGGTGGAGTGCTCTGAAAGCAAAGTGCTCCATAAATACTTTGCGCTTGGCAAATACCACCAACCTCTTGGGAGAGTCCAATACACCAGAGTTGGGAGACACTTTCCCTGACCGAAGACCGAGTGGAGAGAGCGGTTTTCTTTGAAAAACAACAGACAGGGAGGCGGCCTCTTTCGGGTGGAGAGCTAATTAGTGGCGGGGCAGAGCGCTCTGAAAGGAAAGTGCTCCATAAATACTTTGCGCTTAGCAAATACCGCCAACCTCCTGGGACAGTCCAATACACCAGAGTTGGTAGACACTTTCCCTGACCGAAGACCAAGTGGAGCGAGCGGTTTTATTGGAAAAACAACAGATGGGAAGGCGGCCTGTTTCGGGTGGAAATCTAATTAGTGGCGGGGTGGAGTGCTCTGAAAGCAAAGTGCTCCATAAATACTTTGCGCTTGGCAAATACCACCAACCTCTTGGGAGAGTCCAATACACCAGAGTTGGGAGACACTTTCCCTGACCGAAGACCGAGTGGAGAGAGCGGTTTTCTTTGAAAAACAACAGACAGGGAGGCGGCCTCTTTCGGGTGGAGAGCTAATTAGTGGCGGGGCAGAGCGCTCTGAAAGGAAAGTGCTCCATAAATACTTTGCGCTTAGCAAATCCCACCAACCTCTTGGGAGAGTCCAATACACCACAGTTGGTAGACGCTTTCCCTGACCAAAAGAGAGACAAAGTGGAGAGAGCGGTTTTCTTGGAAAAACAACAGACGGGAAGGCGGCCTGTTTCGGGTGGAAATCTAATTAGTGGCGGGGCGGAGCGCTCTGAAAGCAAAGTGCTCCATAAATACTTTGCGCTTAGCAAATCCCACCAACCTCTTGGGAGAGTCCAATACACCACAGTTGGTAGACACTTTCCCTGACCGAAGACCGAGTGGAGAGAGCGGTTTTTTTTGAAAAACAACAGACGGGAAGGCGGCCTCTTTCGGGTAGAGATCTAATTAGCGGCGGGGCAGAGCGCTCTGAAAGCAAAGTGCTCCATAAATACTTTGCGCTTAGCAAATCCCACCGACCTCTTGGGAGAGTCCAATACACCAGAGTAGGTAGACGCTTTCCCTGACCGAAAGAGAGACGTAGTGGGGAGAGTGGTTTTTTTAAAAAAATAACAGATGGGAAGGCGGCCTCTTACGGGTGGAGATCTAATTAGTGGCGGGGCGGAGCGCTCTGAAAGCAAAGTGCTCCATAAATACTTAATAATCACGCTCATAATGACTCGAATATCGGCAGAGACGAGCGACCCGCGTTCGAAACGCGGTCCCGGGAGACGTTTCCATTCGCAGCCTGACGTGGCGGGGTTCGGAGGGGCCGTCAATCAATCAATCAATCAATCGTAGTTATTGAGCGCTTACTGTGTGCAGAGCAATCAATCAATCAATCGTATTTACTGAACGCTTACTGTGTGCAGAGCACTGTACTAAGCGCTTGGGAAGCCCAAGTTGGCCATCTGGTTCGATATTTCCTCGCCGCTTTAAAGTTGCGCGTCCAGACGGACGCGGCCAAGGGGATGACGGAGGAGCAACTGAATAATTCAGTGCCCTAAAGGGGCGGCTATTTGTAGCTGAAGAGCGGCGGGAGATCAATCAATCGTATTTATTGAGCGCTTACTGTGTGCAGAGCACTGTGCTAAGCGCTTGGGAAGCCCAAGTCGGCCATCTGGTTCGATATTTCCTCGCTGCTTTAAAGTTGTGTGTCCAGATGGACGTGGCAAAGGGGATGACGGAGGAGCAATTGAATAACTCAGTGCCCTAAAGGGGCGGCTATTTCGAGCCGAAGAGCAGCTTTTTGCTCCGAGTGTTCGGGGCAGGGGGAGATCAATCAATCGTATTTATTCAATCAATCGTACTTATTGAGCGCTTACTGTGTGCAGAGCACTGGACTAAGCGCTCGAGAAGTCCAAGTTGGCCATCTGGTTCGATAGTTCCTCGCCGCTTTAAAGCTGTGCGTCCAGACGGACGCGGCCAAGGGGATGACGGGGGAGCAAGTGAATAATTCAGTGCCCTAAAGGGGCGGCTATTTGTAGCCGAAGAGTGGCGGGAGATCAATCAATCGTATTTATTGAGCGCTTACAGTGTGCAGAGCACTGTACTAAGCGCTTGGGAAGCCCAAGTCGGCCATCTGGTTCGATATTTCCTCGCTGCTTTAAAGTTGTGTGTCCAGATGGACGTGGCCAAGGGGATGACGGAGGAGCAATTGAATAATTCAGCGCCCTAAAGGGGCAGCTATTTCGAGCCGAAGAGCGGCTTTTTGCTCCCAGTGTTCGGGGTGGGGGGAGATCAATCAATCGTATTTATTCAATCAATCGTATTTATTGAGCGCTTACTGCGTGCAGAGCACTGGACTAAGGGCTCGGGAAGTCCAAGTTGGCCATCTGGTTCGATATTTCCTCGCTGCTTTAAAGTTGCGCGTCCAGATGGACGCAGCCAAGGGGATGACGGAGGAGCAACTGAGTAATTCAGTGCCCTAAAGGGGCGGCTATTTCGAGCCGAAGAGCGGCGGGAGATCAATCAATCGTATTTATTGAGCGCTTACTGTGTGCAGAGCACTGTACTAAGCGCTTGGGAAGCCCAAGTCGGCCATCTGGTTCGATATTTCCTCGCTGCTTTAAAGCTGTGTGTCCAGATGGACGTGGCCAAGGGGATGACGGAGGAGCAATTGAATAATTCAGCGCCCTAAAGGGGCAGCTATTTCGAGCCGAAGAGCGGCTTTTTGCTCCCAGTGTTCGGGGTGGGGGGAGATCAATCAATCGTATTTATTCAATCAATCGTATTTATTGAGCGCTTACTGCGTGCAGAGCACTGGACTAAGGGCTCGGGAAGTCCAAGTTGGCCATCTGGTTCGATATTTCCTCGCTGCTTTAAAGTTGCGCGTCCAGATGGACGCAGCCAAGGGGATGACGGAGGAGCAACTGAGTAATTCAGTGCCCTAAAGGGGCGGCTATTTCGAGCCGAAGAGCGGCGGGAGATCAATCAATCGTATTTATTGAGCGCTTACTGTGTGCAGAGCACTGTACTAAGCGCTTGGGAAGCCCAAGTCGGCCATCTGGTTCGATATTTCCTCGCTGCTTTAAAGCTGTGTGTCCAGATGGACGTGGCCAAGGGGATGACGGAGGAGCAATTGAATAATTCAGCGCCCTAAAGGGGCAGCTATTTCGAGCCGAAGAGCGGCTTTTTGCTCCCAGTGTTCGGGGTGGGGGGAGATCAATCAATCGTATTTATTCAATCAATCGTATTTATTGAGCGCTTACTGCGTGCAGAGCACTGGACTAAGGGCTCGGGAAGTCCAAGTTGGCCATCTGGTTCGATATTTCCTCGCTGCTTTAAAGTTGCGCGTCCAGATGGACGCAGCCAAGGGGATGACGGAGGAGCAACTGAGTAATTCAGTGCCCTAAAGGGGCGGCTATTTCGAGCCGAAGAGCGGCGGGAGATCAATCAATCGTATTTATTGAGCGCTTACTGTGTGCAGAGCACTGTACTAAGAGCTTGGGAAGTCCAAGTTGGCAACATATAGAGATGGTCCCTACCCATCAGTGGGCTCGCGGTCTAGAAGATGACCAGACAGGGATTAATAATAATAATAATAATAATGGTGGCATTTATTAAGCGCTTACTATGTGCAAAGCACTGTTCTAAGCGCTGGGGAGGTAACAAGGTGATCAGGTTGTCCCACGGGGGTCTCACAGTCTTCATCCCCATTTTACAGGTGAGACAAGCGCTTAGTACAGTGCTCTGCACACAGTAAGCGCTCAATAAATACGATTGATGATGATGATTGATGATTTACGGATTCTGCCGGGGGAAGGGGGAATTCCAAGAGCCAACGGGCTGGAAAACCCATCCCTCCTGGAGAAGTAGCGGGACCTGCTGGGAAAAGCCCGGGCCCGGGAATCAGAGGACCAGGGTTCAATCAATCAATCAATCAATCAATCGCATTTACTGAGCACTTACTATGTGCAGAGCACTGTACTAAGCGCTTGGGAAGTACAAGTTGGCAACATATAGAGACAGTCCCTACCCAACAGTAGGCTCACAGTCTCATCCCGACTCTGCCGCTCGTCTGCTGTGGGACCTTGGGCCATTCGCTTCCCTTCTCTGGGCCTCAGTTCCCTCACGAGAAGCAGCGTGGCTCAGTGGAAAGAGCCCGGGGCTTTGGAGTCACAGGTCGTGGGTTCAAATCCCGGCTCCACCAACTGTCAGCTGGGTGACTTTGGGCCTCAGTTCCCTCATCTGTCAAATAGGGATGAAGACTGTGAGCCCCCTTTGGGACAACCTGATCACCTTGTAACCTCCCCAGCGCTTAGAACAATCAATCAATCAATCAATCGTATTTATTGAGCGCTTACTATGTGCAGAGCACTGTACTAAGCGCTTGGGAAGTACAAATTGGCATCACATAGAGACAGTCCCTACCCAACAGTGGGCTCACAGTCTAAAAGGGGGAACAGTGTTTTGCACATAGTATGCACTTAATAAATGCCATTATTATTGTTATTATTGTTATTATTATCTGGAAAATGGAGCGCTCAATAGATAGGATCGAATGATTGATTGAATGAATGACAAGGACTGTGTCCAACCTGATTAGCTTGGATCTACAGTGGGCTTACTACAGTGCCTGGGACAGAGTACACCTGTACCAAATACTATTAAAAAACCCAAAAGAAAGCAACCAAACCCCTCCCCACCCCCAAAAAGCAGCGTGGCTCAGTGGAAAGAGCCCGGGCTTTGGAGTCACAGGTCATGGGTTCAAATCCTGGCTCTGCCAACTGTCAGCTGGGTGACTTTGGGCCAGTCACTCCACTTCCCTGGGCCTCAGTTCCCTCATCTCTAAACTGGGGATGAAGACTGTGAGCCCCCTTTGGGACAACCTGATCACCTTGTAACCTCCCCAGCGCTTAGAACAGTGCTTTGCACATAATATGCACTTAATAAATGCCATTATTATTGTTATTATTATCTGGAAAATGGAGATTAAGACTGTGAGCCCCATGTCTGTCTCCCCCTCCTCTGGACTGTGACCTCACTGTGGGCTGGGAATGTGCCTGTTTATTGTTGTATTGTCCTCTCCCAAGCACTTAGTACAGTGCACTGCACATATTAAGCGCTCAATAAATGCCATTATTATTGTTATTATTATCCGGAAAATGGGGATTAAGACTGTGAGCCCCCTGTCTGTCTCCCCCTCCTTTGGACTGTGACCTTGCTGTGGGCTGGGAATGTGTCTGTTTATTGTTGTATCGTCCTCTCCCAAGCACTTAGTACAGTGCACTGTGCATGTTAAGCGCTCAACAGATAGGATAGAATGATTGAATGAATGACAGGGACTGTGTCCAACCTGATTAGCTTGGATCTACACTAACGCTTACTACAGTGCCTGGGACAGAGTAAACCTGTACCAAATACTATTAAAAAACCCAAAAGAAAGCAACCAAACCCCTCCCCACCCCCAAAAAGCAGCGTGGCTCAGTGGAAAGAGCCCGGGCTTTGGAGTCACGGGTCATGGGTTCAAATCCCGGCTCCGCCAACTGTCAGCTGGGTGACTTTGGGCCAGTCACTTCACTTCTCTGGGCCTCAGTTCCCTCATCTCTAAACTGGGGATGAAGACTATGAGCCCCCTTTGGGATAACCTGATCACCTTGTAACCTCCCCAGCGTTTAGAACAGTGTTTTGCACATAGTATGCACTTAATAAATGCCATTATTATTATTATTATCTGGAAAATGGGGATTAAGACTGTGAGCCCCAAGTCTGTCTCCCCCTCCTCTGGACTGTGACCTCGCTGTGGGCTGGGAATGTGTCTGTTTATTGTTGTATTGTCCTCTCCCAAGCACTTAGTACAGTGCACTGCACATATTAAGCGCTTAATAAATGCCATTATTATTGTTATTATTATCTGGAAAATGGGGATTAAGACTGTGAGCCCCATTTCTGTCTCCCCCTCCTCTGGACTGTGACCTCGCTGTGGGCTGGGAATGTGTCTGTTTATTGTTGTATTGTCCTCTCCCAAGCACTTAGTACAGTGCACTGCGCATATTAAGCGCTCAATAGATAGGATCGATCGAATGACAGGGACTGTGTCCAACCTGATTAGCTTGGATCTACACTAGCGCTTACTACAGTGCCTGGGACAGAGTAAACCTGTACCAAATACTATTAAAAAACCCAAAGGAAAGCAACCAAACCCCTCCCCACCCCCAAAAAGCAGCGTGGCTCAGTGGAAAGAGCCCGGGCTTTGGAGTCACAGGTCATGGGTTCAAATCCCGGCTCCGCCAACTGTCAGCTGGGTGACTTTGGGTCAGTCACTTCACTTCTCTGGGCCTCAGTTCCCTCATCTCTAAAATGGGGATGAAGACTGTGAGCCCCCTTTGGGACAACCTGATCACCTTGTAACCTCCCCAGCGTTTAGAACAGTGTTTTGCACATAGTATGCACTTAATAAATGCCATTATTATTATTATTATTATTATCTGGAAAATGGGGATTAAGACTGTGAGCCCCAAGTCTGTCTCCCCCTCCTCTGGACTGTGACCTCGCTGTGGGCTGGGAATGTGTCTGTTTATTGTTGTATTGTCCTCTCCCAAGCACTTAGTACAGTGCTCTGCATATATTAACCTACCCAACACTTAGAACAGTGCTTCACACATAGTAAGCGCTTAATAAATGCTATTATTATTATTATTATTATATTAAGCTCTCAATATTCATTCATTCATTCATTCAATTGCATTTACTGAGCGCTTACTGTGTGCAGAGCACTGTACTAAGTGCCTGGGAAGTCCAAGTTGGCAACACATAGAGACGGTCCCTACCCAACAGCGGGCTCACAGTCTAGAAGGGGGAGACAGAGAACAAAACAAAACATATTAACAAAATAAAATAAATAGAATAAATACGTACAAAAAAAATAAAATAGAGTAATAAATCCGTACAAACATATATACAGGTGCTGTGGGGAGGGGAGGATCGAATGAATTAATGAATGAATGTCAGGGACTGTGTCCAACCTGATTAGCTTGGATCAATCAATCAATCAATCATATTTATTGAGCGCTTACTGTGTGCAGAGCACTGTACTAAGCGCTTGGGAAGTACAAGTTGGCAACAAGTTGGATCAAGACTGCGAGCCCCATGTGGGACAACCTGATCACCTTATATCCTCTCCAGTGCTTTGAACAGTGCTTGGCACGTAGTAAAGCGCTTAACAAATACCATTATTATTATTATTGTTATTATTATTATTAACTCTCCAGTCTCGTTAGAACCCAGGGAGAGCGGAAAAGGACTGAGTCTGCCCTGATTACCTTGGCTTCAGCGTGGAGCTTAGGACCAAACACTTCAAACCGTCAATAAAATAAGAGGTCAAATGGAGATTAAGACTGTGAGACCCACATGGGACCACCTTCATTCATTCGATCGTATTTATTGAGCGCTTACTGTGTGCAGAGCACTGTACTAAGCGCTTGGGGAGTACAAGTTGGCCACATATAGAGACGGTCCCTACCCAACAGTGGGCTCACAGTCTAATCTGGAGAAGGAGCGTGGAACCTGATCACCTTATATCCTCTCCATTCATTCATTCGTATTTATTGAGCGCTTACTGTGTGCAGAGCACTGTACTAAGCGCTTGGGGAGTCCAAGTTGGCAACATATAGAGATGGTCCCTACCCAACAGTGGGCTCACAGTCTAATCTGGAGAAGCAGCGTGGCACCTGATCACCTTATATCATCTCCATTCATTCGTTCGTATTTATTGAGCGCTTACTGTGTGCAGAGCACTGGACTAAGCGCTTGGGAAGTACAAGTTGGCAACATAGAGAGACGGTCCCTACCCAACAGCGGGCTCACGGTCTAGAATTATCAGAGTAATAATCAGAGTAACGATAATTGTACTATTATTACAATTCGGCAACATATAGAGACAGTCCCTACCCAATAGTGGGCTCACAGTCTAAAAGGGGGAGACAGAGAACAAAACCAAACATACTGACAAAATAAAATGAATAGAATAGATATGTACAAGTAAAATAAATAAATAGAGTAATAAATATGTACAAACATATATACATATATACAGGTGCTGTGGGGAGGGGAAGGAGGTAACATGGGGGGATGAATACTAACAGTGGTATTTGTTAAGTGCTTACTATGTGCCAGGCACTGTAGTAAGCGCTGGGGTGGATCCGAGGAAATCGGGCTGGACACAGTCCCTGACCCACGTGGGGCTCCCAGGCTCAATGAGGGAACTGAGGCCCAGAGAAGCGAAGTGACTTACCCAAGGTCACTCGGCAGACAAGTGGCGGGGTCGGGATTAGAACCCATGACCTCCCGCCTCCCATGTCCAGGCTCTACCCATTAATGATAATAATGGTGGCATTTATTAAGCGTACAAAGCACTGTTCTAAGCACTGGGGAGGTTACAAGGTGATCAGGTTGTCCCACGGGGGGCTCACAGTCTTCATCCCCATTTTCCAGATGAGGGAACTGAGGCCCAGAGAAGTGACCTGCCCAAAGTCACACAGCCGAGAATTGGCGGAGCCAGGATTTGAACCCATGACCTCTGACTCCAAAGCCCGGGCTCTTTCCCCTGAGCCACGCCGCTTCTCTTTGGCTGTGCCGCTTCCCTACCAATAAAGCAGGCGCGTTCCCTGCCCACAGTGAGCTCACGGTCTAGAGGGGGAAGGAGGAGGCACGAGTGTCATCATCATCATCATCATCGAGAAGCAGCGTGGCTCAGTGGAAAGAGCCCGGGCTTTGGAGTCAGAGGCCATGGGTTCAAATCCCGGCTCCGCCAATTGTCAGCTGTGTGACTTTGGGCAAGTCACTTCACTCCTCTGGGCCTCAGTTCCCTCATCTGAAAAATGGGGATTAAGACCATGAGCCCCCCGGGGGACAACCTGATCACCTTGTAACCACCCCAGCGCTTAGAACAGTGCTTTGCACATAGTAAGCGCTTAATAAATGCCATCATTATTATTATTATTATTATCATCAATGGTATTTATTGAGCACTTACTGTGTGCAGAGCACTGTACTAAGCGCTTGGGAAGTCCAAGTTGGCAACATCTAGAGACAGCCCCTACCCAACAGTGGGCTCACAGTCTAAAAGGGGGAGACAGAGAACAAAACCAAACATACTAACAAAATAAAATAAATAGAATAGATAGGTACAAGCAAAATAAATAAATAAATAGAGTAATAAATCTGTACAAACATATATACATCTATACAGGTGCTGTGGGGAAGGGAAGGAGGTAAGATGGGGGGGATGGAGAGGGGGACGAGGGGGAGAGGAAGGAAGGAGTGTCGATAAATAAATGCCAGATATCGACAGATATCTTTTAGACTGTGAGCCCACTGTTGGGTAGAGACTGTCTCTATATGTTGCTAATTTGTACTTCCCAAGAGCTTAGTACAGTGCTCTGCACACAGTAAGCGCTCAATAAATACGATTGATGATGATGATGGCAGGCTTTTACACTCACGACGCGGAAGAGAGAAGCCGAGCCGAGCGAGGCCGGGACGTACCTGGGAAGCCGGTTGAATTTGTGCATGACGACGGCGGACTTTCCGCCGCACTTTTCGCAGGAATACTCCAGCTCCTCCGCCTGGGAGCGACAAAAATAAACCAGGTTGGAATTCCCCCTTCCTCCTCTGAACTTCCTCAATAAACACGACTGAATGAATGAATTACTAAATGAATGAATGAACAAATACTATAATAATAATAATTATTATTAGAATCATGATTATTATCATTAGCATAATCTCCATCCCCCCCATCTTACCTCCATCCCCCATCTTACCTCCTTCCCTTCCCCACAGCACCTGTATATATGTATATATGTTTGTACATATTTTTTACTCTATTTATTTATTTATTTTATTTGTACATATCTATTCTATTTTATTTTGTTAGTATGTTTGGTTTTGTTCTCTGTCTCCCCCTTTTAGACTGTGAGCCCGCTGTTGGGTAGGGACAATCTCTATATGTTGCCAACTTGTACTTCCCAAGCGCTTAGTACAGTGCTCTGCACACAGTAAGTGCTCAATAAATACGATTGATTGATTGAGCGCTTACTGTGTGCAGAGCACTGTACTAAGCGCTTGGGAACTTTTCTCCCCCTGCGCTTAGTACAATTTAATCTCCATCCCCCCCGCCTTACCTCCTTCCCTTTCCCCACAGCACCTGTATATATGTATATATGTTTGTACATATTTATTACTCTATTTATTTTGCTTGTACCTATCTATTCTATTTATTTTATTTTGTCCTATTCATTACTCTATTTTCCTTGTACGTTTCTAGTCTATTTATTTTATTTTGTTAATATGTTTGGTTTTGTTGTCTGTCTCCCCCTTCTAGCCTGTGAGCCCGCTGTTGGGTAGGGACCGTCTCTAGATGTTGCCAACTTGGACTTCCCGAGCGCTTAGTCCAGTGCTCTGCACACAATAAGCGCTCAATAAATACGCCTGAATGAATGAATGAGGGGGAGAGGAAGGAGGGGTTCAAAGCCCGGCTCCGCCACTCGTCAGCTGCGTGACTTTGGGCAACTCACTTCACTTCTCTGAGCCTCAGTTCCCTCATCTGTAAAATGGGGATGACGACTGGGAGCCCCCCTTGGGACAACCTGATCACTCTGTAATCAATCAATCAATCAATCAATCGTATTTATTGAGTGCATACTGTGTGCAGAGCACTGTACTAAGCGCTTGGGAAGTACAAGTTGTCAACATATAGAGACGGTCCCTACCCAACAGTGGGCTCACAGTCTGTAACCTCCTCAGCACTTAGAATGGTGCTTTGCACATAGTAAGCGCTTAATAAATGCCATTATTATTATTAGTAGTAGTATTATTATTACAATTCGGCAGCAGATCGAGACGGTCCCTACCCAACAGTGGGCTCACAGTCTGTAACCTCCCCAGCACTTAGAACGGTGCTTTGCACATAGTAAGCGCTTAATAAATGCCATTATTATTCATAGTAGTATTATTATTACAATTCGGCGACAGATCAAGACGGTCCCTACCCAACAGCTGGGTTAAGTCTGTAACCTCCCCAGCACTTAGAACGGTGCTTTGCACATAGTAAGCGCTTAATAAATGCCATTATTATTCATAGTAGTATTATTATTACAATTCGGCGACAGATCAAGACGGTCCCTACCCAACAGCTGGGTTAAGTCTGTAACCTCCCCAGCACTTAGAACGGTGCTTTGCACACAGTAAGTGCTTAATAAATGCCATTATTATTATTAGTAGTAGTATTATTATTACAATTCGGCAGCAGATCAAGACGGTCCCTACCCAACAGTGGGCTCACAGTCTGTAACCTCCCCAGTGCTTAGAACAGTGCTTTGCACATAGTAAGCACTTAATAAATGCCATTATTATTAGTAGTAGTTGTATTATTACAATTCGGCAACAGATCAAGACAGTCCCTACCCAACAGTGGGCTCACAGTCGGTAACCTCCCCAGCGCTTAGAACGGTGCTTTGCACATAGTAAGCGCTTAATAAATGCCATAATTATCAGTAGTAGTAGGTAAGCGCTTAATAAATGCCATTATCATTATTAGTAGTATTATTATTACAATTCGGCAACAGATCGAGACGGTCCCTACCCAACAGTGGGCTCAGTCTGTAACCTCCCCAGTGCTTAGAACGGTGCTTTGCACATAGTAAGCGCTTAATAAATGCCATTATTATTAGTAGTAGTAGTATTATTACAATTCGGCAACAGATCGAGACGATCCCTACCCAACAACGGGGTATCATTCTTGTTGTTCTTATTTTTTATTTTGTTAGTATGTTTGGTTTTGTTCTCTGTCTCCCCCTTTTAGGCTGTGAGCCCACTGTTGGGTAGGGACTGTCTCTATATGTTGCCAACTTGGACTTCCCAAGCGCTTAGTACAGTGCTCTGCACATAGTAAGCGCTCAATAAATATGACTGATTGATTGATTGATTGATTAAAGACCTTCTCTGGAAGCCATGTATTTTACCAGGGGCTGCAGGACGGTCCTGAGCGATATGGGTCACAACCTGATCACCTTGTATTCCCCCCAGCGCTTAGAGCAGTGCTTCACACGTAGTAAGCGCTTAATACCATTATTATTATTATTATTATTATTGTTGTTGTTATTATTATTATTATTATTGTTGTTATTATTATTATTATTATTATGGAATTACTTACCCGGAAGAAGAGATCGAGGGAATCCTGGACAGAGCGCGAGGGCAGCGGTTTCTTCCTTCGGGGCAGGTCGATGGAGAGGTTGTTAAACTGTTCTCGTTTGGGGATCGTCTCGCCGCAGCTGCTCGGGAGAAAAGAAAAAACAGAAATAAAAGCGATCCTCTAAGGTCAACTGCACCCAAGGCCCCCAGGATAACAATAATAATAATAATAATTGCATTTATTAAGCACTTATTATGTGCAAAGCACCGTTCTAAGTGCTGGGGAGGTTACAAGGTGATCAGGTTGTCCCACAGGGGGCTCACAGTCTTCATCCCCATTTTCCAGATGAGGTCACTAAGGCCCCGAGAAGTGAAGTGACTTGCCCAAAGTCACCCAGCTGACAGTTGGCAGACCCGGGATTTGAACCCATGACCTCTGACTCCAAAGCCCGGGATCTTTCCACTGAGCCACACTGCTTCTCCCTGCTCCCACAAACGGGATGGGGGAGGGACGGGACGGCTGGGCACGCCCAAACGTTTGGGAATTCATTCAATCGTATTTATTCATTCATTCATTCATTCAATCGTATTTATTGGGCGCTTCCTGTGCGCAGAGCACTGTACTAAGCGCTTGTGAAGTACCAGTTGGCGACATATAGAGACCCAACAATGGGCTCACAGTCTAGAAGGGGGAGACAGACGACAAAACATGTGGACGGGTGTCAAGTTGTCAGAATAAATAGAATTAAACCTCTATGCACATCATTATGTTGCCAACTTGTACTTCCCAAGCACTTAGTACAGTGCTCTGCACACAATAAGCGCTCAATAAATACGATTGATTGATTGATTGATCATTAACAAAATAAATAGAATATTAAATACGTACAAGTAAAATGAATAGAGTAATAAATCTGTGAGCCCACTGTTGGGTAGGGACTGTCTCTATATGTTGCCAATTTGTACTTCCCAAGCGCTTAGTACAGTGCTCTGCACATAGTAAGCGCTCAATAAATACGATTGATGAATAAATCTGGACAACCCATGACCTTCTAGACTGTGAGCCCACTGTTGGGGAGGGACCGTCTCTATATGTTGCCAACTTGGCCTTCCCAAGCGCTTAGTACAGTGCTCTGCACACAGTGAGCGCTCAATAAATACGATTGATTGATTGATATACAGGTGCTGTGGGGAGGGGAAGGAGGAAGGGTGGAGGTGATGGGGAGGAGGAGAGGAAAAAGGGGGAATTCCTGGAGTTCCTGCTCTGCTCCCACGATCGGGGTTGGGGACCGTCGGGGGTGATGGGGAAGCAGCGTGGCTGAGTGGAAAATTAAGTGCTTAGTAAATACCATAATTATAATTAGATTATCACAGTGCTCTGCACACAGTAAGCGCTCAGTAAATGTGATTGAATGAATGAATTTAGCTTTGCAAAAAGAAATAAAACCAAAATTCTTTGGAGCTGCTTAGGGTGAGAGCCCCTGTGGCCCCTGGACCACCACGCAATCGCCGTCTGCCGGCTTGACCAAGCCTGCCATGTCCAAATAGGAATAAGAATAATGGTATTTGTTAAGCACTTAGTATGTGCCAGGCACTGTACTAAGCGCTGGGGTGGATACAAACAAATCGGGTTGGATAGCGTCCCGGTCCCACGTGGGACTCACCGTCTCAATCCCCATTTTCCAGATGAGGTCACTGAGGCCCAGAGAAGTGAAGTGACTTAAGAATAATAATCAATCAATCAATCGTATTTATTGAGCGCTTACTGTGTGCAGAGCACTGGACTAAGCGCTTGGGAAGTCCAAGTTGGCAACATATAGAGACAGTCTCTACCCAACAGTGGGCTCACAGTCTAAAAGGGGGAGACAGAGAACAAAACCAAACATAATAATAATCATCATCATCATCAATCGTATTTATTGAGCGCTTACTATGTGCAGAGCACTGGACTAAGCGCTTGGGAAGTCCAAGTTGGCAACATATAGAGACAGTCTCTACCCAACAGTGGGCTCACAGTCTAAAAGGGGGAGACAGAGAACAAAACCAAACATAATAATAATCATCATCATCATCAATCGTATTTATTGAGCGCTTACTATGTGCAGAGCACTGTACTAAGCGCTTGGGAAGTACAAACTGGCAACATATAGAGACAGTCCCTACCCAACAGTGGGCTCACAGTCTAAAAGGGGGGAGACAGAGAACAAAACCAAACATACTAACAAAATAAAATAAATAGAATAGATATGTACAAGTAAAATAAATAGAGTAATAAATATGTACACACATATATACAGGTGCTGTGGGGAAGGGAAGGAGGTAAGATGGGGGGATGGAGAGGGGGACGAGGGGGAGAGGAAGGAAGGGGATAAATACGATTGATGATGATGATGATAATAACGATGGCATTTGTTAAGCGCTTGCTATGTGCAAAGCACTGTTCTAAGCGCTGGGGAGGATACAAGGTGATCAGGTTGTCCCACGGGGGGCTCGCAGTCAGTCCCCATTTTCCAGATGAGGGAACTGAGGCCCAGAGAAGTGAAGTGACTTGTCCAAGGTCCCCCAGCAGACAAGTGGCGGAGCAGGGATTAGAACCCATGACCTCTTGATTCCCAGGCCCGCGCTCTAGCCGCTAGGCCATTCCGCTTCTCTAGCCCGGAAGCATCAATCAATCAATCAATCGTATTTATTGAGCGCTTACTGTGTGCAGAGCACTGTACTAATCAATCAATCAATCGCATTTATTGAGCGCTTACTGTGTGCAGAGCACTGGACTAAGCGCTTGGGACGTCCAGGTTGGCAACATATAGAGACGGTCCCTACCCAACAGTGGGCTCACAATCTAGAAGGGGGAGACAGAGAACAAAACCAAACATATTAACAAAATAAAATAAATAGAATAGATCAATCACTCAATCAATCAATCGTATTTATTGAGCGCTTACTGTGTGCAGAGCACTGGACTAAGCGCTTGGGAAGTACAAGCTGGCAACAAATAGAGGCGGTCCCTACCCAACAGCAGGCTCACAGTCTAGAAGGGGGAGACAGAGAACAAAACCAAACATATTAACAAAATAAAATAAATAGAATAGGTCAATCACTCAATCAATCAATCGTATTTATTGAGCGCTTACTGTGTGCAGAGCACTGGACTAAGCACTCGGGAAGTACAAGTTGGCAACAAATAGAGACGGTCCCTACCCAACAGTGGGCTCACAGTCTAGAAGGGGGAGACAGAGAACAAAACCAAACATATTAACAAAATAAAATAAATAGAATAGATATGTATAAGTAAAATAAATAGAGTAATAAATATGAACAAACATATATCCATATATACAGGTGCTGTGGGGAAGGGAAGGAGGTAAGATGGGGGGATGGAGAGGGGGACGAGGGGGAGAGGAAGCATCTTGTGGGCAGGGAATGTGTCTGTTTACTGCTCTATTGGACACTCTCAAGAGCTCAGTACAGAGCTCCGCACACGGTGAGCGCTCGATAAATGCGAATGAATGAATGACGGCTGCGGGGTGAAGGGCTACTGAGTAGGCCTTCCCAGACTGATCCCCCATTCAATCGTATTTATTGAGCGCTTACTGTGTGCAGAGCACTGTACTAAGCGCTCGGGAAGTCCAAGTTGGCAACATCTAGAGACGGTCCCTACCCAACAGCGGGCTCCCAGTCTAGAAGGGGGAGAAGGACAACAAAACAAAACATGTGGACGGGTGTCAAGTCATCAGAATAAATAGAAGTAAAGCTAGATGCACATTATTAACAAAATAAATAGAATAGTGAATATGGACGAATAAAATAAATAGAGTAATAAAAAAATCTGTACAAAGACATATCCAGGTGCTGTGGGGAGGGGAGGCACATTATTAACAAAATAAACAGAATAGTAAATATGGACGAATAAAATAAATAGAGTAATAAAAAAATCTGTACAAAGACATACCCAGGTGCTGTGGGGAGGGGAGGCACCTTATTAACAAAATAAACAGAATAGTAAATATGGACGAATAAAATAAATAGAGTAATAAAAAAATCTGTACAAAGACATATCCAGGTGCTGTGGGGAGGGGAGGCACATTATTAACAAAATAAATAGAATAGTAAATATGGACGAATAAAATAAATAGAGTAATAAAAAAATCTGTACAAAGACATACCCAGGTGCTGTGGGGAGGGGAGGCACCTTATTAACAAAATAAACAGAATAGTAAATATGGACGAATAAAATAAATAGAGTAATAAAAAAATCTGTACAAAGACATATCCAGGTGCTGTGGGGAGGGGAGGCACGTTATTAACAAAATAAATAGAATAGTAAATATGGACGAATAAAATAAATAGAGTAATAAAAAAATCTGTACAAAGACATATCCAGGTGCTGTGGGGAGGGGAGGCACATTATTAACAAAATAAATAGAATAGTAAATATGGACGAATAAAATAAATAGAGTAATAAAAAAATCTGTACAAAGACATATCCAGGTGCTGTGGGGAGGGGAGGCACGTTATTAACAAAATAAATAGAATAGTAAATATGGACGAATAAAATAAATAGAGTAATAAAAAAATCTGTACAAAGACATACCCAGGTGCTGTGGGGAGGGGAAGGAGGTCCTTCCCTTCGCCTTACCTCCTTCCCCTCCCCACAGCACGAGGATATATGTATATATATATATATATACATATATATATGTATGTGTATATATAGATAGAGAGAGAAGCAGCGTGGATCAGTGGAAAGAGCCCGGGCTTTGGAGTCAGAGGTCATGGGTTCGAATCCCGGCTCCGCCACACGTCTGCTGTGTGACCTTGGGCAAGTCCCACTGTGAGCCCCCCGTGGGACAACCTGATCACCTTGTATCCCCCCCGGCGCTTAGAACAGTGCTCTGCACATAGTAAGTGCTTAACGAATGCCATCAAAAAAAGAAAAAGTCACTTCACTTCTCTGACCCTCAGTTCCCTCATCTGTAAAATGGGGATGAAGACGGTGAGCCCCCACGTGGGACAACCTGATCACCTTGCATCCCCCCCCGGCGCTTAGAACAGTGCTTTGCACATAGTAAGCGCTTAACAAATACCATCATCATTATTATTATTATATGTTTGTACGGATTTATTACTCTATTTTATTTGTACATATTTATTCCATTTTTTTTATTTTGTCAATATGTTTTCTTTTGTTGTCCGTCTCCCCCTTCTAGACCGTGAGCCCGCTGTTGGGTAGGGACCGTCTCTAGATGTTGCCAACCTGGACTTCCCAAGCGCTTAGTCCAGTGCTCTGCACACAGTAAGCGCTCAATAAATACGACTGAATGAATGAATGAATGAATGAATGAATGAGTAGCCAGGTCGGGTTGGGATGGTGCGTTAGGGAGGGGAATTAGCTCCAATGGTAGAGCGCTCGCGGGATCGATGCCCGCATTTTCCAAATTTTCTTCTGGACTGTGAGCCCACTGTTGGGTAGGGACCGTCTCTATACGTTGCCAACTTGGACTTCCCAAGCGCTCAGTACAGTGCTCTGCACACAGTAAGCGCTCAAAAAATATGATTGATCGATTGATTTGAGCTTCGCTCGTCTCTCCGGGCCACAGGAAGGAGAGCCTGTCCGGTCGTGACAGCTGACGGCCTCTCAGACGGGACCCAGGAGGGCGTTGGCCTTTTCTTTTCTCCTTAAATGGTACCTGTTAGGCACTTACTACAGCCCAGGCACCATACAAAGCGTGACGCAGGAGGGTGATGGCCTTTATTTTCCTCCTTAAATGGTATCTGTTAGGTACTTACTACAGCCCGGGCACCATACTAAGCGTGACACAGGAGGGTGATGGCCTGTATTTTCCTCCTTAAATGGTATCTGTTAGGCACTTACTACAGCCCAGGCACCGTACTAAGCATGACGCAGGAGGGCAATGGCCTTTATTTTCCTCCTTAAATGGTATCTGTTAGGCACTTACTACAGCCGAGGCACTGCACTAAGCGTGACGCAGGAGGGCGATGGCCTTTATTTTCCTCCTTAAGTGGTATCTGTTAGGCACTTACTAGAGCCCAGGCGCCGTACTAAGCGTGACGCAGGAGGGCGATGGCCTTTATTTTCCTCCTTAAATGGTACCTGTTAGGCACTTACTACAGCCCAGGCGCCGTACTAAGCGTGACGCAGGAGGGCGATGGCCTTTATTCTCCTCTTTAAATGGTATCTGTTAGGCACTTACTACAGTCCAGGCACCGTACTAAGCGTGATGCAGGAGCGTGGATAGCCTTTATTTTCCTCCTTAAATGGTATCTGTTAGGCACTTACTACAGCCCAGGCACCGTACTAAGCGTGACGCAGGAGGGCGATGGCCTGTATTTTCCTCCTTAAATGGTATCTGTTAGACACTTACTACAGCCCAGGCACCGTACTAAGCGTGACACAGAAGCGTGGATGGCCTTTATTTTCTTCCTTAAATGGTATCTGTTAGGCACTTACTACAGCCCAGGCACGATACTAAGTGTGACGCAGGAGGGCGATGGCCTTTATTTTCCTCCTTAAATGGTATCTGTTAGGCACTTACTACAGCCTAGGCACCGTACTAAGCGTGACACAGGAGTACGATGGCCTTTTCTTTCCTCCTTAAATGGTATCTGTTAGGCACTTACTACAGCCCAGGCACCGTACTAAGCGTGACACAGAAGCGTGGATGGCCTTTATTTTCCTCCTTAAATGGTATTTGTTAGGCACTTACTACAGCCCAGGCACCATACTAAGCGTGACGCAGGAGGGCGATGGCCTTTATTTTCCTCCTTAAATGGTATCTGTTAGGCACTTACTACAGCCCAGGCGCCATACTAAGCGTGATGCAAGAGCGTGGATGGCCTTTATTTTCCTCCTTAAATGGTATCTGTTAGGCACTTACTACAGCCCAGGCACCATACTAAGCGTGATGCAGTAGCGTGGATGGCCTGTTTTCCTCCTTAAATGGTATCTGTTAGGCACTTACTACAGCCCAGGCACCATACTAAGCGTGATGCAGTAGTGTGGATGGCCTGTTTTCCTCCTTAAATGGTATCTGTTAGGCACTTACTACAGCCCAGGCACCGTACTAAGCGTGACGCAGGAGGGCGATGGCCTGTATTTTCCTCCTTAAATGGGATCTGTTAGGCACTTACTACGGCCCAGGCACCATACTAAGCGTGACACAGGAGGGCGATGGCCTTTATTTTCCTCCTTAAATGGTATCTGTTAGGCACTTATTACAGCCCAGGCGCCGTACTAAGCATGATGCAGGAGCGTGGATGGCCTTTATTTTCCTCCTTAAATGGTATCTGTTAGGCACTTACTACAGCCCAGGCGCTGTACTAAGCGTGACACAGGAGGGCGATGGCCTTTATTTTCCTCCTTAAATGGTATCTGTTAGGCACTTACTACAGCCCAGGCACCATACTAAGCGTGACGCAGGAGGGCGATGGCCTGTATTTTCCTCCTTAAATGGTATCTGTTAGGCACTAACTACAGCCCAGGCATTGTACTAAGCATGATGCAGGAGGGTGATGGCCTTTATTTTCCTCCTTAAATGGTACCTGTTAGGCACTTACTACAGCCCAGGCGCCGTACTAAGCGTGACGCAGGAGCGTGGATGGCCTTTATTTTCCTCCTTAAATGGTATCTGTTAGGCACTTACTACAGCCCAGGCACCGTACTAAGCATGATGCAGGAGCGTGGATGGCCTTTATTTTCCTCCTTAAATGGCATCTGTTAGGCACTTACTACAGCCCAGGCACCGTACTAAGCATGATGCAGGAGCGTGGATGGCCTTTATTTTCCTCCTTAAATGGTATCTGTTAGGCACTTACTACAGCCCAGGCACCATACTAAGCGTGACGCAGGAGGGCGATGGCCTTTATTTTCCTCCTTATATGGTATCTGTTAGGCACTTACTACAGCCCAGGCGCCGTACTAAGCATGATGCAGGAGCGTGGATGGCCTCTGTTTTCCTCCTTAAATGGTATCTGTTAGGCACTTACTACAGCCCAGGCACCATACTAAGCGTGACACAGGAGGGTGATGGCCTGTATTTTCCTCCTTAAATGGTATCTGTTAGGCACTTACTACAGCCCAGGCGTTGTACTAAGCATAACGCAGGAGGGTGATGGCCTTTTCTTTCCTCCTTAAATGGGATCTGTTAGGCACTTACCACAGCCCAGGCACTGTACTAAGCGTGATGCAGGAGGGTGACGGCCTTTATTTTCCTCCTTAAATGGTATCTGTTAGGCACTTACTACGGCCCAGGCGCTGTACTAAGTGTGACTCAGGAGAGCGAATGCCTTTTCTTTCCTCCTTAAATGGTATCTGTTAGGCACTTACTACAGCCCAGGCACCGTACTAAGCATGACGCAGGAGGGAGGTGGCCTTTATTTTCCTCCTTAAATGGTATCTGTTAGGCACTTACTATGGCCCAGGCACCGTACTAAGCGTGACGCAGGAGGGCGACGGCCTTTATTTTCCTCCTTAAATGGTATCTGTTAGGCACTTACTACAGCCCAGGCACCGTACTAAGCGTGACGCAGGAGGGAGGTGGCCTTTATTTTCCTCCTTAAATGGTATCTGTTAGGCACTTACTATGGCCCAGGCACCGTACTAAGCGTGACACAGGAGGGCGACGGCCTTTATTTTCCTCCTTAAATGGTATCTGTTAGGCACTTACTACAGCCCAGGCACCGTACTAAGCGTGACGCAGGAGGGAGGTGGCCTTTATTTTCCTCCTTAAATGGTATCTGTTAGGCACTTACTATGGCCCAGGCACCGTACTAAGCGTGACACAGGAGGGCGACGGCCTTTATTTTCCTCCTTAAATGGTATCTGTTAGGCACTTACTACAGCCCAGGCACCGTACTAAGCGTGATGCAGGAGCGTAGATGGCCTCTGTTTTCCTCCTTAAATGGTATCTGTTAGGCACTTACTACAGCCCAGGCACCATACTAAGCGTGACACAGGAGGGTGATGGCCTGTATTTTCCTCCTTAAATGGTATCTGTTAGGCACTTACTACAGCCCAGGCACCGTACTAACCGTGACGCAAGAGCGTGGATGGCCTTTATTTTCCTCCTTAAATGGTATCTGTTAGGCACTTACTACAGCCCAGGCACTGTACTAAGCGTGACGCAGGAGGGCGGTGGCCTTTACTTTCCTACTTAAATGGTATCTGTTAGGCACTTACTACGGCCCAGGCGCTGTACTAAGTGTGACTCAGGAGAGGGATTGCCTTTTCTTTCCTCCTTAAATGGGATCTGTTAGGCACTTACTACAGCCCACGCACTGTACTAAGCGTGATGCAGGAGGGCGATGGCCTTTATTTTCCTCCTTAAATGATATCTGTTAGGCACTTACTACAGCCCAGGCACCGCACTAAGCGTGACGCAGGAGGGTGATTGCCTTTTCTTTCCTCCTTAAATGGTATCTGTTAGGCACTTACTACAGCCCAGGCACCATACTAAGCGTGACACAGGAGGGCAATGGCCTTTTTTTTTCCTCCTTAAATGGTATCCGTTAGGCACTTACTACAGCCCAGGCACCGTACTAAGCGTGACGCAGGAGCGTGGATGGCCTTTATTCTCCACCTTAAATGGTATCTGTTAGGCACTTACTACAGCCCAGGCGCCGTACTAAGCGTGATGCAGGAGGGCGATGGCCTTTATTTTCCTCCTTAAATGGTACCTGTTAGGCACTTACTACAGCCCAGGCACCATACTAAGCGTGACGCAGGAGGGCGATGGCCTTTATTTTCCTCCTTAAATGGTATCTGTTAGGCACTTACTACAGCCCAGGCACTGTACTAAGCGTGACTCAGGAGGGTGATTGCCTTTTCTTTCCTCCTTAAATGGTATGTTAGGCACTTACTACAGCCCAGGCACCGTACTAAGTGACACGCAGGAGGGCGATGGGCTTTCCTTTCCTCCTTAAATGGCATCTGTTAGGCACTTACTACAGCCCAGGCGCTGTACTGAGCGTGACCCAGGAGGGTGCTGGCCTTTTTTTTTTCTTATACGGTATCTGTTAAGCGCTTACTACATCCCAGGCACTGTACTAAGTACAACTCGGGAGGGTGCTGTGTTCTCTTTTTATTTTTTCAAAATGGCAAGTGTTTAGCGCTTACAATGTACCAGGCACTGTACTAAGTGCAACCCAGAAGGGTGCTGGCTTATTTTTTTGTCTTCGATGGCCATCGTTAAGCGCTTACTATGTGCCAGGGACTGTATTACATGCGAAACGGGAAGGCACTGGACTTTCTTTTCCTTCTTAAAATGGCATCTTTCAGGCGCTTACTATGTACCAAGCTCTGTATTATGTGCAACCCAGGAGGATACTGGCTCTTTTTTTTTTCCTTGAATGATAATAATAATGATAATGATTGTATTTGTTAAGCGCTTACTATGTGGAAAGCACTGTTCTAAGCGCCGGGGAGGTTACAAGGTGATCAGATTGTCCCACAGGGGGCTCACAGTCCTAATCCCCATTTTACAGATGAGGTAACTGAGGCTGAGAGAATAATAATAATAATAATAAAAATAAAGATGATGGCACTTATTAAGCACTTACTATGTGCGAAGCACCGTTCTAAGCGCTGGGGAGGTTACAAGGTGATCAGGTTGTCCCACGGGCTCACAGTCTTCATCCCCATTTTACAGATGAGGTAACTGAGGCCCAGATAATAATTATAATAATAATAATAAAAATGACGACACTTATTAAGCGCTTACTATGTGCGAAGCACCGTTCTAAGCGCTGGGGAGGTTACAAGGTGATCAGGTTGTCCCACGGGCTCACAGTCTTCATCCCCATTTTACAGATGAGGTAACTGAGGCCCAGATAATAATTATAACAATAATAATAAAAATGATGACACTTATTAAGCGCTTACTATGTGCGAAGCACCGTTCTAAGCGCTGGGGAGGTTACAAGGTGATCAGATTGTCCCAGGTGGGGCTCACAGTCTTCATCCCCATTTTACAGATGAGGGAACTGAGGCACAGAGAAGTTAATAATAATAGTAATGATGGCACTTATTCAGCGCTTACTATGTGCGAAGCACTGTTCGAAGCGCTGGGGAGGTTACAAGGTGATCAGGTTGTCCCACGGGGGGCTCACAGTCTTCATCCCCATTTTACAGATGAGGTCACTGAGGCACCGAGAAGTTAATAATTATAGTAATGATAGCACTTATTAAACGCTTACTATGTGCGAAGCACCGTTCTAAGCGCTGGGGAGGTTACAAGGTGATCAGATTGTCCCACGGGGGGCTCACAGTCTTCATCCCCATTTTACAGATGAGGGAACTGAGGCTCAGAGAAGTTAAGTGCCTTGCCCAAGGTCACACAGCAGACATGAGGCAGAGCCGGGATTCGAACCCATGACCTCTGACTCCAAAGCCCGGGCTCTCCCCACTGAGCCACTTCTGGGAGTCACAGGACCACAGTCCTCATCACATCTCTCCCCCTTCTAGGCTGTGAGCCCGCTGTTGCGTAGGGACCGTCTCTAGATGTTGCCAACTTGGACTTCCCAAGCGCTTAGTACAGTGCTCTGCACGCAGTAAGCGCTCAATAAATACGACTGAATGAATGAAAATACAGGGTAAACAGGTTATCCCACGTGGGGCTCACAGCCTTCATCCCCATTTTACTATGTCCACATTTACTACGTGCCAGGCACTGTACTGAGTGCTGGGATGGACACCAGAGATCGGTAATAATAATAATAATCATTATTCTATTATAATATTATAACAATAAAATTGCAGTATAGTATAGTTATTATAATAACACCAAATATATACTATATAGTAATATAATATGTACTATATATAATAATAATAAGAAGAAGAAGAAGAAGAAGAATGGTATTTGTTAAGCACTGTTCTAAGCGCTGGGGCGGGGAGACACACACAAGGTGATCAGGTTGTCCCTGGGATGGACCAGAGATTAGTAATAATAATAATAATAATAATGATGGCATTTGTTAAGCGCTTACTATGTGCCAAGCACTGTTCTAAGCGCTGGGGGTGGGGGGGGACACACAAGGCGATCAGGTTGTCCCTGGGATGAACACCAGAAATTAGTAATAATAATAATGATGATGGCATTTGTTAAGCGCTTACTATGTGCAAAGCACTGTTCTAAGCGCTGGGGAGGTTACAAGGTGATCAGGTTGTCCCACAGGGGGCTCACAGTCTTCATCCCCATTTGACAGATGAGGTAACTGAGGCACAGAGAAGTGAAATGACTGGCCCAAAGTCACACAGCTGACAGTTGGCAGAGCTGGGATTTGAACCCGTAATAATAATAATGACGGCATTTGTTAAGCGCTTACTATGTGCAGAGCACTTTTCTAAGCGCTGGGGGAGATACAAGATCATCAAGTTGTCCCACACGGGGCTCAGTCATCATCCCCACTTGACAGATGAGGTAACTGAGGCCCAGAGAAGTGAAGTGACTTGCCCAGAGTCACACAGCCGACAGTTGGCAGAGCTGGGATTTGAACCCATAATAATAATGATAATAATGACGGCATTTGTTAAGCGCTTACTATGTGCACAGCACTGTTCTAAGCGCTGGGGGAGATACAAGATCATCGGGTTGTCCCATACAAGGCTCACAGTCTTCATCCCCATTTGACAGATGAGGTAACTGAGGCCCAGAGAAGTGAAGTGACTTGCCCTTAGTCACACAGCTGACAGTTGGCAGAGCTGGGATTTGAACCCATAATAATAATGATAATAATGACGGCATTTGTTAAGCGCTTACTATGTGCAAAGCACTGTTCTAAGCGCTGGGGAGGTTACAAGGTGATCAGGTTGTCCCACGGGGGGCTCCCAGTCTTCATCCCCATTTGACAGATGAGGTAACTGAGGCCCAGAGAAGTGAAATGACTGGCCCAAAGTCACACAGCTGACAGTTGGCAGAGCTGGGATTTGAACCCATAATAATAATGATAATAATGACGGCATTTGTTAAGCGCTTACTATGTGCAAAGCACTGTTCTAAGCACTGGGGAGGTTACAAGGTGATCAGGTTGTCCCACGGGGGGCTCACAGTCTTCATCCCCATTTGACAGATGAGGTAACTGAGGCACAGAGAAGTGAAATGACTGGCCCAAAGTCACACAGCTGACAGTTGGCAGAGCTGGGATTTGAACCCGTAATAATAATAATGACGGCATTTGTTAAGCGCTTACTATGTGCAGAGCACTTTTCTAAGCGCTGGGGGAGATACAAGATCATCGAGTTGTCCCACACGGGGCTCACAGTCTTCATCCCCATTTGACAGATGAGGTAACTGAGGCCCAGAGAAGTGAAGTGACTTGCCCAGAGTCACACAGCCGACAGTTGGCAGAGCTGGGATTTGAACCCATAATAATAATGATAATAATGACGGCATTTGTTAAGCACTTACTATGTGCAGAGCACTGTTCTAAGCGCTGGGGAGGTTACAAGGTGATCGGGTTGTCCCACGGGGGGCTCACAGTCATCATCCCCATTTGACAGATGAGGTAACTGAGGCCCAGAGAAGTGAAATGACTGGCCCAAAGTCACACAGCTGACAGTTGGCAGAGCTGGGATTTGAACCCATAAGAATAATAATGATGGCATTTGTTAAGCACTTACTATGTGCAAAGCACTGTTCTAAGCGCTGGGGGAGATACAAGATCATCGAGTTGTCCCACATGGGGCTCACAGTCTTCATCCCCATTTGACAGATGAGGTAACTGAGGCCCAGAGAAGTGAAGTGACTTGCCCAAAGTCACACAGCTGACCTGTGGTACAGCCGGGATTAGAACCCACAACCTTTGACTCCCAAGCCCGGGCTCTTTCCTTTGTTCATTCAATTCATTCAATTGTGTTTATTAAGCGCTTACTGTGTGCAGAGCACTGTACTAAGCGCTTGGGAAGTACAGGTTGGCAACAGATAGAGACGGTCCCTACACAACGACGGGCTCACAGTCTAGAAGGGGGAGACAGGCAATGAAACAAAATAAGCAGAGAAGCAGCGTGGCTCAGTGGAAAGAGCCCGGGCTTTGGAGTCAGAGGTCATGGGTTCAAATTCCGGCTCCTCCACTTGTCAGCTGGGAGACTTTGGGCAAGTCACTTCACTTCTCTGGGCCTCAGTTCCCTCATCTGCAAAATGGGGATGAAGACTGGGAGCCCCCCGTGGGACAACCTGATCACCTTGTAACCACCCCAGAGCTTAGAACGGTGCTTTACACAGAGTAAGTGCTTAATAAATGACATTTTAAAAAAAGGTGTCATTCATTCATTCAATTGTATTTATTGCAATTAAATTAAACTGCAATAAAATATTGTGATTGCAATTAAATACTGTATTTATTTATTTATTGTATTTATTACTGTGTGCAGAGCACTGTACTAAGCGCTTGGGAAGTACAAAGTTGGAGTCAATACCATCCCCTCCCCACCCCCTCCACCCTACCTCCTTCCCCTCCCCACAGCACCTGTATATATGTATATATGTTTGTACGGATTTATTACTCTAGTTATTTATTTTGTACATATTTATTCTATTTATTTTATTTTGTTAATAGGTTTTGTTTTGTTCTCTGTCTCCCCCTTCTAGCCTGTGAGCCCGCTGTTGGGTAGGGACCGTCTCCAGATTTGCCAAGCGCTTAGTCCAGTGCTCTGCACCCAGTAAGCGCTCAATAAATACCACTGAATGAATGAATGAATGAGTGAATGACTCTATATGTTGCCAAGCGCTTAGTCCGGTGCTCTGCACCCAGTAAGCGCTCAATAAATACCACTGAATGAATGAATGAATGAGTGAATGACTCTATATGTTGCCAAGCGCTTAGTCCAGTGCTCTGCACCCAGTAAGCGCTCAATAAATACCACTGAATGAATGAATGAGTGAATGACTCTATATGTTGCCAAGTGCTTAGTCCAGTGCTCTGCACCCAGTAAGCGCTCAATAAATACCACTGAATGAATGAATAAGTGAATACACTAATCCCTAATAATACAGTGGCTTTCCACCGAGCCACGCTGTGCACTGGGTTCCCACGGCGGTTTGAACTATGTGCAAAGCGCTTAACAAAGAAGCAGCGTGGCTCAGTGGAAAGAGCCTGGGCTTTGGAGTCAGAGGTCATGGGTTCAAATCCCGGCTCCGCCAACTGTCAGCTGTGTGACTTTGGGCAAGTCACTTCACTTCTCTGGGCCTCAGTTACCTCATCTGTCAAATGGGGATGAAGACTGTGAGCCCCCAGTGGGACAGCCTGATCACCTTGTAACCTCCGCAGCGCTTAGAACAGTGCTTTGCACACAGTAAGCGCTTAATAAATGCCATTATTGTTATTATTATTAGTATATATATAATAATAAATAATAATAATTTATTTATTTATTTTACTTGTACATATCTATTCCATTTATTTTATTTTGTTAGTATGTTTGGTTTTGTTCTCTGTCTCCCCCTCCTAGACTGTGAGCCCACTGTTGGGTAGGGACCGTCTCTATATGTTGCCAACTTGGACTTCCCAAGCGCTTAGTCCTGTGCTCTGCACACAGTGAGCGCTCAATAAATACGATTGATTGATTGATTGATTGATTGATTGATTCTCTGGGCCTCAGTTCCCTCATCTGTAAAATGGGGATTAAGACTGTGAGCCCCCCCACACCGTGGGACCACCTGATCACCTTGCAACCTCCCCAGCGCTTAGAACAGTGCTTTGCCTGTATATATGTTTGTACATTTTTTTTTAATGGCATTTATTAAGCGCTTACTATGTGCAAAGCACTGTTCTAAGCACTGGGGAGGTTACAAGGTGATCAGGTTGTCCCACAAGGGGCTCACAGTCTTAATCCCCATTTTACAGATGAGGTAACTGAGGCACAGAGAAGTTAAGTGACTTGCCCAAAGTTACACAGCTGACAATTGGCAGAGCTGGGATTTGAACCCATGACCTCTGACTCCAAAGCCCGGGCTCTTTCCACTGAACCACGCTGCTTCTCAATATTTATTACTTTATTTATTTATTTATTGTACTTGTACATATCCATTCTATTTATTTTATTTTGTTAGTATGTTGGGTTTTGTTCTCTGTCTCCCCCTTTTAGACTGTGAGCCCACTGTTGGGTAGGGACCGTCTCTAGATGTTGCCAACTTGGCCTTCCCAAGCGCTTAGTCCAGTGCTCTGCACACAGTCAGCGCTCAATAAATACGATTGATTGATTGATTGATTCTCTGAGCCTCAGTTCCCTCATCTGTAAAATGGGGATCAAGACTGTGAGCCCCCCAACACCGTGGGACCACCTGATCACCTTGCAACCTCCCCAGCGCTTAGAACAGTGCTTTGCCTGTATATGTATATATGTTTGTACATATTTATTACTCTATTTTACTTGTACATATCTATTCTATTTATTGTATTTTGTTAGTACGTTTGGTTTTGTTCTCTGTCTCCCGCTTTTAGACCGTGAGCCCGCTGTTGGGTAGGGACCGTCTCTAGATGTTGCCAACTTGGACTTCCCAAGCGCTTAGTCCAGTGCTCTGCACACAGTGAGCGCTCAATAAATACGACTGATTGATTCTCTGGGCCTCAGTCCCCTAATCTGTAAAATGGGGATTAAGACTGTGATCCCCCCACACCGTGGGACCACCCGATCACCTTGCAACCTCCCCAGCGCTCAGAGCAGTGCTTTGCACGTAGTAAGCGCTTAAGAAATGCCATCATTATTATTATTATTATTATTTGAACGGCGAGCGGTCAGCTTGGGGCCGAGAGGCTTTCTCCACTTACGCTTTGCAGACGATGGAGTGCTGGACCTCGAACTCCAAGTTGGTGACCACCGGGCAGGTGTAGACGCGGCCGGCGGCGCCGTCCTCGGCCGGCCGCCCCGGCCCGGGGGAGTTCTCCTCCCCGGACCCCGGCTCGCTCTTCCAGGTTTTGTTGAGTTTCTCCATGTCCTCCTTCAGCTGATCCAAACACTGACTCAGAAACTCGTGGGCATCCTAAGGACGGACGAGACCCGCCGTTAAGGTTCATTCGTTCATTCAATCCTATTTATTGAGCGCTTACTGGGTGCGTTCATTCATTCGATCGATCGTATTTATTGACCGCTTACTGGGTGCGTTCATTCCTTCAGTCATTCAATCGAATTTACTGAATGTGTGCATTCATTCATTCATTTATTCAATCGTATTTATTGAGCGCTCACTGGGTGCATTCATTCCTTCATTCAATCGTATTTATTGAGTGCTTACTGGGTGCATTCATTCCTTCAATCATATTTATTGAGCGCTTCCTGGAGCATTCATTCCTTTATTCATTCAATCGTATTTATTGAGCAGTTACTGTGTGCATTCATTCATTTATTCAATCGTATTTATTGAGTGCTTACTGGGTGCATTCATTCCTTCATTCAATCATACTTATTGAGCACTTACTGTGTGCGTTCATTCCTTCATTCAATCATATTTATTGAGCGCTTACTGCGTGCATTCATTCATTCAATCGTATTTATTGAGCGCTCACTGCGTGCATTCATTCCTTCATTCATTCAATTGTATTTACTGAGCGCTTACTGGGTGCATTCATTCCTTCATTCATTCAATCGCATTTACTGAGCGCTTACTGGGTGCATTCATTCCTTCATTCATTCAATCGTATTTACTGAGCGCTTACTGGGTGCCTTCATTCCTTCATTCATTCAATCATATTTACTGAGCGCTTACTGGGTGCATTGATTCCTTCATTCATTCAATCGTATTTACTGAGAGCTTACTGTGTGCATTCACTCCTTCCTTCATTCAATCATATTTATTGAGCGCTTACTGTGTGCATTCATTCCTTCATTCATTCAATCGTATTTATTGAGTGCTTACTGGGTGCGTTCATTCCTTCATTCATTCAATCGTATTTATTGAGCACTTACTGGGTGCATTCATTCCTTCATTCATTCAATGGTATTTATTGAGCGCTTACTGGGTGCATTCATTCCTTCATTCATTCAATGGTATTTATTGAGCGCTTACTGGGTGCGTTCATTCCTTCATTCATTCAGTGGTATTTATTGAGCGCTTACTGTGTGCATTCATTCAGTCGTATTTATTGAGCGCTTACTGTGTGCAGAGCACTGTACTAAGCGCTTGGGAAGTACCAGCTGGAGACATATAGAGACCCAACAGTGGGCCCACAGTCTAGAATGGGGAGAAAGACGACAAAACAAAACATGTGGACAAGTGTCAAGTCGTCAGAACAAATAGAATTAAAGGTAGATCAATCAATCAATCATATTTATTGAGCACTTACCGTGTGCAGAGCACTGTACTAAGCGCTTGGGAAGTCCAAGTTGGCAACATACAGAGACGGTCCCTAATCAATCAATCACTCGTATTTATTGAGCGCTTACTGTGTGCAGCACTGTACTAAGCTGCACATCATTAACAAAAGAAACAGAATAGTAAATATGGACATGTAAAATAAATAGAGTAATAAATCTGGACAAACATATATCCAGGTGCTGTGGGGAGGGGAAGGAGGTAGGGCGGGAAGGGGATGGGGAGGAGGAGAGGAAAAAGGGGGCTGAGTGAGGGAAGGCCTCCTGGAGGAGGTGAGCTCTCAGGAGGGCTTTGAAGGGAGGAAGAGAGCTTAAGACAAACCTTTAACTCCCTCCAAATCACCGGCTTTTGAGGGTCAAACTGTTTCCCTCCGGCACCATCCGAGGTGTCAACTCCCCCAGTGAGAAGCAGCAGCGTGGCTCAGTGGAAAGAGCCCGGGCTTTGGAGTCCATCAATCAATCAATCGTATTTATTGAGCGCTTACTGTGTGCAGAGCACTGGACTAAGCCCTTGGGAAGTCCAAGTTGGCAACATACAGGGACGGTCCCTACCCAACAGTGGGCTCACAGGCTAGAAGGGGGAGACAGAGAAGGTCATGGGTTCAAATCCCAGCTCCGCCAATTGTCAGCTGTGGGGCTTTGGGCAAGTCACTTCACTTCTCTGGGCCTCAGTTCCCTCATCTGGAAAATGGGGATGAAGACTGTGAACCCCCTGTGAGACAACCCGATTGCCTTGTAACCTCCCCAGCGCTTAGAACAGTGCTTTGCACATAAAATGCATGAAAAACCAGGAGGCCTTCCCAGACTGAGCCCCTTCCTTCCTCTCCCCCTCGTCCCCCTCTCCATCCCCCCCATCTTACCTCCTTCCCTTCCCCACAGCACCTGTATATATGTATAGATGTTTGTACAGATTTATTACTCTATTTATTTTACTTGTACATATCTATTCTATTTATTTTATTTTGTTACTATGTTTGGTTTTGTTCTCTGTCCCCCCCTTTTAGACTGTGAGCCCACTGTTGGGTAGGGACTGTCTCTAGATCTTGCCAATTTGTACTTCCCAAGCGCTTAGTACAGTGCTCTGCACATAGTAAGAGCTCAGTAAATACGATTGATGATGATGATGATGATGATGATAAATGCCATCATCATTATTATTATCTAATCATTCGATTGTATTTACTGAGTGCTTACGGGATGCAGGGCACTGTACTAAGCACTTGGGAGAGGACGATACAATAATAAACAGACACATGCCCTGCCCGCAACAAGCTTATAGTGTAGAGGGAGAGACCGACTCCCTCTGTTATTTATTTTATTTGTGCATATTTGTTCTATTTATTTTATTTTGTTAACATGTTTTGTTTTGTTGTCTGTCTCCCCCTTCTAGACTGTGAGCCCACTGTTGGGTGGGGACCGTCTATGTTGCCAAATTGTACTTTCCAAGCGCTTAGTACAGTGCTCTGCCACAGTAAGTGCTGAATAAATATGACTGAATGGATGAATCTATTAAGCGCTTACTTATAATAGCATTTATAATGCCTTTTGTTAAGCACTTCCTATGTGTTAGGCACTGTACTAAGTACTGGGGTGGATAATAATAATAAAAAAAATAATAATAATGATGGTATTCGTTAAGTGCTGAAGCAGCGTGGCTCAATGGAAAGAGCCCGGGCTTTGGAGTCAGAGGTCATGGGTTCAAATCCCAGCTCCACCAGTTGTCAGCTGTGTGACTTTGGGCATGTCACTTAACTTCTCTGGGCCTCAGTTACCTCATCTGGAAAATGGGGATTAAGTCTGTGAGCCCCCAGTGGGACAACTTGATTACCTTGTATCTACCCCAGCGCTTAGAACAGTGCTTTGCACATAGTAAGCACTTAATAAATGCAATTATTATTATTATTATTATTATTATTATTACTACTATGTGCCCCTTCTAGACTGTGAGCCTGTTGTTGGGTAGTAGGGACCGTCTCTCTAAGTTGCCAAATTGTACTTTCCGAGCGATTAGTCCAGTGCTCTGCCACAGTAAATGCTCAATAAATACGACTGAATGAATGGATGAATATGTTATGTGCATCAAGCTTTACTTCTATTTATCTATTTTGATGTAATGTTATTGTTTTGTTGTCTGTCTCCCCCCTTCTAGACTGTGAGCCTGTTGTTGGGTAGGGATTGTCTCTACTGCCGAACTGTACTTTCCAAGCGCTTAGTACAGTGCTCTGCACACAGTAAGCGCTCAATAAATACGACTGAATGAATGAATGAATCATCCGCCTCCCCCTCCCCATCCCCCCAGCCCTACCTCCTTCCCCTCCCCACAGCACCTTTATATATGTTTGTACAGATTGATTTATTTATTTCACTTGTACATATTTACTATTCTATTTATTTTATTCTGTTGATGAGAATATTTTATTATGTATTATTAAATATTATTAATATTTTGTGAGAGCAAAACCAACCTCACGATGTGATTTCTCCAGGCGCTTCGCCCATCTCCTTTCCAAGAAGGAGTTAATACTTATTATTAAATATTATTACTCTATTTATTTTACTTGTACATACTTACTATTCTATTTATTTTATTTTGTTAATGATGTGCATCTAGCTTTACTTCTATTTATTCTGATGACTTGACACCCGTCCACATGTTTGGTTTTGTTGCCCGTCTCCCCCTTCTAGACTGGGAGCCCGTTGTTGGGTCGGGACCGTCTCTAGATATTGCCAACTTGGACTTCCCAAGCGCTTAGTACAGTGCTCTGCCCACAGTAAGCTCTCAATAAATACGCTGGAATGAATGAATATGATGGAATGAATGAATACGACTGACTGACTGAATGAATGAATAATAAACACCCCCAATTAATTGATTGATTCTCTGGGCCTCAGTTACCGCATCTGTAAACTGGGGATTAAGACTGTGAGACCCCACGTGGGACAGGGACCGTATTTCATTTAATCATATTTATTGAGCGCTTACTGTGTGCAGAGCACTGTACTAAGCGCTTATCCAACCTGACTAGCTTGAAATTCCACCAGGCTGAAGAACGGCATCTGGTACATAGCCAGCACTTACCAAATACCTTATAATGGCAAATAATATTTGCCACTATTATTATTATTATTTATCTCAGAGGAACAGGCAAACCCCTCACAAAATCCACCTCCACAGCCCGACATGCCATCCGGCAGAATTTTCCCAGGTGAGAAATCATTTTGCTCAAAATTTCTCAGGTTTCACCAGATTTAGTCACGGGGAGAGCTGCACTCACCAAATACCTTAAAAACCAACCCCAAATCAATCAATCAATCGTATTTATTGAGCGCTTACTGTGTGCAGAGCACTGGACTAAGCGCTTGGGAAGTCCAAGTTGGCAACATCTAGAGGCGGCCCCTACCCAACAGTGGGCTCACAGTCTAAAAGGGGGAGACGGAGAACAAAACCAAACCTACTAACAAAATAAAATTAATAGAATAGCTACGCACAAGCAAAATAAATAAATAAATAAATAAATAAATAGAGTAATGAATACAGTAATAATGGAAAATATAGTAATAATATAAAATAATACATATACTAAAATAATATAAATAATAAATAAGAATAAAAATAATAAATAATAATATAAATAATGTAAAATAATAAAATATAGTAATAATGGCAAATAATATTTGCCATTATTATTATTATGTATCCGAGAGGCACAGGCTAACCCCTCACAAAATCCACCTCCACAGCCCGACATGCCATCCAGCCAAACTTTCCCAGGTGAGAAATCATTTTGCTCAAAATTTCTCAGGTTTCACCAGATTTAGTCATGGGGAGAGCAGCACTCACCAAATACCTTAAAAAGCAACCCCAAAGCCAAATGATCGGCACTTACGTTCTGCATTTAACCTGAGAATCTCTCTGCCGCGGCCGAAATGGCATTTTTCACCTTCTTGAACAGATCTTTCTTGGTCTCCTAGAGCACTGTACTAAGCGCTTATCCAACCTGACTAGCTGGAAATTCCACCAGGATGTAGAACAGTGTCTGGCACATTCATTCATTCATTCAATCGTATTTATTGAGTGCTTACTGTGTGCAGAGCACTGTACTAAGCGCTTGGGAAGTACAAGCTGAACAAGTACATAGCCAGCACTTACCAAATACCTTATAATGGCAAATAATATTTGCCACTACTATTATTATTATTATTTATCTCAGAGGTACAGGATAACTCCTCACAAAATCAACCTCCACAGCCCGACATGCCATCCAGCAGAATTTTCCCTGGTGAGAAATCATTTTGCTCAAAATTTCTCAGGTTTCAAGCGCTTAGTACACTGCTCTGCACACAGTAAGCACTCAATGAATACGATTGATTGATTGATTCAGAAATCATTTTACTCAAAATTTCTCAGGTTTCACCAGATTTAGTCATGGGGAGAGCAGCACTCAACAAATACCTTAAAAACCAACCCCAAAGCCAAATGATCGGCACTTACGTTCTGCATTTAACCTGAGAGTCTCTCTGCCGCGGCCGAAATGGCATTTTTCACCTTCTTGAACAGATCTTTCTTGGTCTCCTAAAGCACTGTACTAAGCGCTTATCCAACCTGACTAGCTGGAAATTCCACCAGGCTGTAGAACGGTATCTGGTAGATAGCCAGCACTTACCAAATACCTCATAATGGCAAATAATATTTGCCACTATTATTATTATCATTATTTATCTCAGAAGTACAGGCGAACCCCTCACAAAATCCACCTCCACAGCCCGACATGCCATCCGGCAGAATTTTCCCAGGTGAGAAATCATTCTGCTCAAAATTTCTCAGGTTTCACCAGATTTAGTCATGGGGAGAGCAGCACTCACCAAATACCTTAAAAACCAACCCCAAATCAATCAATCAATCGTATTTATTGAACGCTTACTGTGTGCAGAGCACTGGACTAAGCACTTCGGAAGTACAAGTTGGCAACATATAGAGACGGTCTCTATCCAACAGTGGGCTCACTGTCTAAAAGGGGGAGACGGAGAACAAAACCAAACATACTAACAGAATAAAATAAGTAGAATAGATATGTACAAGTAAAATAAATAAATAAATAGAGTAATAAATATAGTAACAACGGCAAATATAGTAATAATATAAAATAATATATTATAAATAATATATATAATAAATGAAGAATAAAAATTATAATAAAAATTATAAATAATGTAAAATAATAAAATATAGTAATAATGGCAAATAATATTTGCCATTATTATTATTATTAGTTATCTCAGAGGCACAGGCTAACCCCTCACAAAATCCACCTCCACAGGCCGACATGCCATCCGGCCGAACTTTTCCAGGTGAGAAATCATTTTGCTCAAAATTTCTCAGGTTTCACCAGATTTAGTCCCGGGGAGAGCAACACTTACCAAATACCTTAAAAACCAACCCCAAAGCCAAATGATCGGCACTTACGTTCTGCATTTAACCTGAGAATCTCTCTGCCGTGGCTGAAATGGCATTTTTCACCTTCTTGAACAGATCTTTCTTGGTCTCCTGGAGCACTGTACTAAGCGCTTATCCAAACTGACTAGCTTGAAATTCCACCAGTGTGTACAGCGGTGCCTGGCACATTCATTCATTCTTTCAATCGTATTTATTGAGCGCTTACTGTGTGTGTGCAGAGCACTGGACTAAGCGCTTGGGAAGTACAAGTTGAACAAGTACATAGCCAGCACTTACTAAATACCTTATAATGGCAAATAATATTTGCCACTATTATTATTATTATTATTTATCTCAGAGGTACAGGCGAACCCCTCACAAAATCCACCTCCACAGGCCGACATGCCATCCGGCCGAACTTTTCCAGGTGAGAAATCATTTTGCTCAAAATTTCTCAGGTTTCACCAGATTTAGTCCCAGGGAGAGCAGCACTTACCAAATACCTTAAAAACCAACCCCAAAGCCAAATGATCGGCACTTACGTTCTGCATTTAATCTGAGAATCTCTCTGCCGTGGCTGAAATGGCATTTTTCACCTTCTTGAACAGATCTTTCTTGGTCTCCTAGAGCACTGTACTAAGCGCTTATCCAACCTGACTAGGTGGAAATTCAACCAGGCTGTAAAACGGTATCTGGTACATAGCCAGCACTTACCAAATACCTTATAATGGCAAATAATATTTGCCACTACTATTATTATTATTATTTATCTCAGAGGCACAGGCGAACCCCTCACAAAATCCACCTCCACAGCCCGACATGCCATCCGGCAGAACTTTCCCAGGTGAGAAATCATTTTGCTCAAACTTTCTCAGGTTTCAAGCGCTTAGTCCAGTGCTCTGCACACAGTAAGCGCTCAATAAATACGATTGATTGATTGATTGATTGACTGAGAAATCATTTTGCTCAAAATTTCTCAGCTTTCACCAGATTTAGTCTCAGGGAGCGCAGCACTCACCAAATACCTTAAAAACAAACCCCAGACCCAAATGATCGGCACTTACGTTCTGCATGTAACCTGAGAATCTCTCTGCTGTGGCCGAAATGGCATTTTTCACCTTCTTGAACAGATCTTTCTTGGTCTCCTAGAGCACTGTACTAAGTGCTCTACAGGGTGTAGAGCGGTGTCTGGCACATTCGTTCATTCATTCAATTGCATTTATTGAGCGCTTACTGTGTGCAGAGCTCTGTACTATGCACTTATCCAACCTGACTAGCTGGAAATTCAACCAGGCTGTAAAACGGTATCTGGTACATAGCCAGCACTTACCAAATACCTTATAATGGCAAATAATATTTGCCACTATTATTATTATTATTATTTATCTCAGAGGCACAGGCTAACCCCTCACAAAATCCACCTCCACAGCCCAACATGCCATCCAGCAGAACTTTCCCAAAGGAGAAATCATTTTGCTCAAAATTTCTCAGGTTTCACCAGATTTAGTCATGGGGAGAGCAGCACTCACCAAATACCTTAAAAACCAACCCCAAATCAATCAATCAATCATATTTATTGAGCGCTTACTGTGTGCAGAGCACTGTACTAAGCGCTTGGGAAGTACAAATTGGCAACATATAGAGACAGTCCCTATCCAACAGTGGGCTCACAGTCTAAAAGGGGGAGACGGAGAACAAAACCAAACATACTAACAAAATAAAATGAATAGAATAGATATGCACAAGTAAAATTAATAAATAAATAGAGTAATAATGGAAAATATAGTAATAATATCAAATGATAAATATATTCTAAATAATAAATAAATAATAATAAATAATAATATAAATTATGAATAATGTGAAATAATAAAATAGAGCAATGATGGCAAATAATATTTGCCATTATTATTATTATTATTATTTATCTCAGAGGCACAGGCGAACCCCTCACAAAATCCACGTCCACAGCCCGACATGCCATCCGGCAGAACTTTCCCAGGTGAGAAATCATTTTGCTCAAAATTTCTCAGGTTTCAAGCGCTTAGTACAGTGCTCTGCACACAGTAAGCGCTCAATAAATACGATTGACTGATTGACTTAGAAATCATTTTGCTCAAAATTTCTCAGCTTTCACCAGATTTAGTCCCGGGGAGCGCAGCACTCACCAAATACCTTAAAAACCAACCCCAAAGCCAAATGATCAGCACTTACGTTCTCCATGTAACCTGAGAATCTCTCTGCTGTGGCCGAAATGGCATTTTTCACCTTCTTGAACAGATCTTTCTTGGTCTCCTAGAGCACTGTACTAAGCGCTCTACAGGGTGTAGAGCAGTGTCTGGCACATTCATTCATTCATTCAATTGTACTTATTGAGGGCTTACTGTGTGCAGAGCACTGTACTACGCATTTATCCAACCTGACTAGCTGGAAATTCTACCAGGGTATAGAATGGTGTCTGGCACACAGCCAGCACTTACCAAAAACCTTATAATGGCAAATAATATTTGCCATTATTATTATTATTATTGTTTATCTCAGAGGCACAGGCTAACCCCTCACAGAATCCACCTCCACAGCCTGATATTCCATCCAGCAAAACTTTCCCAGGTGGGAAATCATTTTGCTCAAAATTTCTCAGCTTTCACCAGATTTAGTCCCAGGGAGAGCAGCACTCACCAAATACCTTAAAAAGCAACCCCAAAGCCAAATGATCGGCACTTACGTTCTGCATTTAACCTGAGAATCTCTCTGCCGCGGCCGAAATGGCATTTTTCACCTTCTTGAACAGATCTTTCTTGGTCTCCTAGAGCACTGTACTAAGCGCTTATCCAACCTGACTAGCTTGAAATTCCACTAGGCTGTAGAACGGTATCTGGTACATAGCCAGCACTTACCAAATACCTTATAATGGCAAATAATATTTTCCACTATTATTATTATTATTATTTATCTCAGAGGCACAGGCGAACCTCTCACAAAATCCACCTCCACAGCCCGACATGCTATCCGGCAGAATTTTCCCAGGTGAGAAATCATTTTGCTCAAAATTTCTCAGGTTTCACCAGATTTAGTCACGGGGAGAGCTGCACTCACCAAATACCTTAAAAACCAACCCCAAATCAATCAGTCAACTGTATTTATTGAGTGCTTACTGTGTGCAGAGCACTGGACTAAGCGCTTGGGAAGTACAAGTTGGCAACATGTAGAGACAGTCCCTACCCAACAGTGGGCTCACGGTCTAAAAGGGGGTGACGGAGAACAAAACCATACTAACAAAATAAAATGAATAGAATAGATATGCACAAGTAAAATTAATAAATAAATAGAGTAGTAAATAGAGTAATAATGGAAAATATAGTAATAATATAAAATAATAAATATATCATAAATAATATCAATAAGAAATAAGAATAAAAACAATAAATTATAATATAAATTATAAATAATGTAAAATAAAAAAATATAGTAATAATGGCAAATAGTATTTGCCATTATTATTATTATTATTTATCTCAGAGGCACAGGCTAACCCCTCACAAAATCCACCTCCACAGCCCGACATGCCATCCAGCAGAACTTTTCCAGGTGAGAAATCATTTTGCTCAAAATTTCTCAGGTTTCACCAGATTTAGTCATGGGGAGAGCAGCGCTCACCAAATACCTTAAAAACCAACACCAAAGCCAAATGATCTGCACTTACGTTCTGCATGTAACCTGAGAATCTCTCTGCCGTGGCTGAAATGGCATTTTTCACCTTCTTGAACAGATCTTTCTTGGTCTCCTAGAGCACTGTACTAAGCGCTTTTCCAACCTGACTAGCTGGAAATTCCACCAGGCTGTAGAACGGTATCTGGTACATAGCTAGCACTTACCAAATACCTCATAATGGCAAATAATATTTGCCACTATTATTATTATTATTTACCTCAGAAGTACAGGCGAACCCCTCAGAAAATCCACCTCCACAGCCCGACATGCCATCTGGCCGAACTTTCCCAGGTGAGAAATCATTTTGCTCAAAATTTCTCAGGTTTCAAGTGCTTAGTACAGTGCTCTGCACACAGTAAGCGCTCAATAAATATGACTGATTCATTGATTGAGAAATCATTTTGCTCAAAATTTCTCAGGTTTCCCCAGATTTAGTCATGGGGAGAGCAGCACTCACCAAATACCTTAAAAACCAACCCCAAAGCCAAAGGATCGGCACTTACGTTCTGCATTTAACCTGAGAATCTCTCTGCCGTGGCTGAAATGGCATTTTTCACCTTCTTGAACAGATCTTTCTTGGTCTCCTAGAGCACTGTACTAAGCGCTTATCCAACCTGACTAGCTTGAAATTCCACCAGTGTGTAGAGCGGTGCCTGGCACATTCATTCACTCATTCAATTGTATTTATTGAGCGCTTACTGTGTGCAGAGCACTGTTACTACGCACTTATACAACCTGACTAGCTGGAAATTCTACCAGGGTATAGAATGGTGTCTGGCACATAGCCAGCACTTACCAAATACCTTATAATGGCAAATAATATTTGCCATTACTATTATTATTTATCTCAGAAGCACAGGCTAACCCCTCACAAAATCCACCTCCACAGCCCAACATGCTATCCGGCGGAACTTTCCCAGGTAAGATCATTTTGCTCAAAATTTCTCAGGTTTCACCAGATTTAGTCACGGGGAGAGCAGCACTCACCAAATACCTCAAAAACCAACCCCAAATCAATCAATCAATCATATTTATTGAGCGCTTACTGTCTGCAGAGCACTGTACTAAGCGCTTGGGAAGTACAAGTTGAACAAGTATATAGCCAGCACTTACCAAATACCTTATAATGGCAAATATAATTTGCCTCTACTATTATTATTATTATTTATCTCAGAGGCACAGGCGAGCCCCTCACAAAATCCACCTCCACAGCCCAACATGCCATCCAGCCGAACTTTCCCAGGTGAGAAATCATTTTGCTCAAAATTTCTCAGGTTTCAAGTGCTTAGTACAGTGCTTTGCACACAGTAAGCGCTCAATAAATACGATTGATTGATTGATTGATTGACTGAGAAATCATTTTGCTCAAAATTTCTCAGCTTTCACCAGATTTAGTCCCGGGGAGTGCAGCACTCACCAAATACCTTAAAAACCAACCGCCAACCCAAATGATCGGCACTTACGTTCTGCATGTAACCTGGGAATCTCTCTGCCGTGGCCGAAATGGCATTTTTCACCTTCTTGAACAGATCTTTCTTGGTCTCCTAGAGCACTGTACTAAGCGCTCCACAGGGTGTACAGCGGTGTCTGGCACATTCATTCATTCAATTGTATTTATTGAGGGCTTACTGTGTGCAGAGCACTGTACTACGCACTTATCCAACCTGACTAGCTGGAAATTCTACCAGGGTATAGAATGGTGTCTGGCACATAGCCAGCACTTACCAAATACCTTATAATGGCAAATAATATTTGCCATTATTATTATTTATCTCAGAGGCACAGGCTAACCCCTCACAAAATCCACCTCCACAGGCCGACATGCCATCCGGCAGAACTTTCCCAGGTGAGAAATCATTTTGCTCAAAATTTCTCAGGTTTCACCAGATTTAGTCCCGGGGAGAGCAGCACTCACCAAATACCTTAAAAGCCAACCCCAAATCAATCAATCAATCGTATTTATTGAGCGCTGACTGTGTGCAGAGCACTGGACTAAGCGCTTGGGAAGTCCAAGTTGGCAACATATAGGGACAGTCCCTACCCAACAGTGGGCTCACAGTCTAAAAGGGGGAGACGGAGAACAAACCCAAACATACTAACAAAATAAAATAAATAGAATAGATATGTACAAGTATAATAAATGAATAAATAGAGTAATAAATATAGTAATAATGGAAAATATAGTAATAATATAAAATAATAAATATACTATAAATAATATAAGTAATAAATAAATAATAAATAAGAATTAAAATAATAAATAATAACATAAACTATAAATAATGTAAAATAGTAAAATATAGTAATGATGGCAAATAATATTTGCCATTATTATCATTATTATTATTATTTATTTCAGAGGCACAGGCGAACCCCTCACAAAATCCACCTCCACAGCCCGACATGCCATCCGGCAGAACTTTCCCAGGTGAGAAATCATTTTGCCCAAAATTTCTCAGGTTTCACCAGATTTAGTCCCGGGTAGAGCAGCACTCACCAAATACCTTAAAAACCAACCCCCGACCCAAATGATCGGCACTTACGTTCTGCATGTAACCTGAAAATCTCTCTGCTGTGGCCGAAATGGCATTTTTCACCTTCTTGAGCAGCTCTTTCTTGGTCTCCGAGTTGCAGACATCCTTCTTGGAAAGGAGATGGGCGAAGCGCCTGGAGAAATCACATCGCGAGGTTGGTTTTGCTCTCACAAAATGCTCAAAATAATCATCATCAATTATCAATCGCATTTATTGAGCGCTTACTATGTGCAGAGCACTGTACTAAGCGCTTGGGAAGGACAAATTGGCAACATATAGAGACAGTCCCTACCCAACAGTGGGCTCACAGTCTAAAAGGGGGAGACGGAGAACAAAACCAAACATACTAACAAAATAAAATAAATAGAATAGATATGTACAAGTAAAATAAATAGAGTAATAAATATGTACAAACATATATACATATATAACATATATACCTATATATATACGGTGTTCGTGAAAAACCAGTTCCCAGAGGACCCCGCTTTATCGATGACCAAGGTGTCACTGAACATGAGGCAAAGAAACTCGATTTTTTTTTGGTGTTTGTTTGGTATTTGATGGGTCAGGCGATGTACTAAGTGCTGGGATAGATGCTAAGCGGCCAGGAGGGCAGCACGGTGTATGAACGGAGCACAGGCCTGAGAGTTGGACGGACCCGGGTTTAATCTCAGCTCAACCACTTGTCTCCTGCCTGGTCTTGGGAAAAAGTCACTTCACTTCTTTGCGCCTCAGTTACCTCATCTGGAAAGTGGGAATAATAATAATAATGATAACAGCATTTATTAAAAGGGGGCATTTCTCCCCCTTTTAGACTGTGAGCCCACTGTTGGGTAGGGACTGTCTCTATATGCTGCCAATTTGTACTTCCCAAGTGCTTAGTACAGTGCTCTGCACATAGTAAGCGCTCAATAAATATGATTGATGATGATTTATTAAGCGCTTACTCTGTGCAAAGCACTGTTCTAAGCGCTGGGGAGGTAACAAGGTGATCAGGTTGGCCCACGGGGGGCTCACAGTCTTCATCCTCACTTCACAGATGAGGTCACTGAGGCACAGAGAATAATAATAATTATAATAACGGCATTTATTAAGCGCTAACTATGTGCAAAGCACTGTTCTAAGCGCTGGGAAGGTTACAAGGTGATTAGGTGGTCCCATGGGGGGCCCACAGTTTTAATCCCCATTTTACAGATGAGGTCACTGAGGCACAGAGAATAATAATGATAATGATGGCATTTACTAAGCGCTATGTGCAAAGCACTGTTCTAAGTGCTGGGGAGGTTATAATAATAATAATAATAATGATGGCATTTATTAAGTGCTTACTATGTGCAAAGCACTGTTCTAAGCGCTGGGGAGGTTACAAGGTGATCAGGTTGTCCCACGGGGGGCCCACAGTCTTAATCCCCATTTTACAGATGAGGTTACTGAGGCACAGAGAATAATCATAATAATGATGGCATTTACTATGTGCAAAGCACTGTTCTAAGCGCTGGGGAGGTTACAATAATAATAATGGCATTTATTAAGCGTTTACTATGTGCAAAGCACTGTTTTAAGCGCTGGGGAGGTTACAAGGTGATGAGGTTGTCTCACGGGGGACTCAACATCTTCATCTCCATTTTACAGATGAGGTCACTGAGGCACAGAGAAGAATAATAAGGATGGCATTTATTACGGGCTTACTATGCGCAAAGCACTGTTCTAAGCACTGGGGAAGTAACGAGGTGATCACATTGTCCCACGGGGGGCTCACAGTCTTCATCCCCATTTTACAGATGAGGTCACTGAGGCCCAGAGAAGTTAAGTGATTTGCCTAGAGTCACACAGCTGACAGTTGGCAGAGCTGGGATTTGAACCCATGACCTCCGACTCCAAAGCCTGGGCTCTTTCCACTGAGCCACCCTGCACATGATAAGTGCTTAACAAATACCGCAACTATTATTAATATGTCTACCACCATAAAAAAGGATTATTTCACAGATGGGACATTATTTCAGAAGCAGCGTGGCTCAGTGGAAAAGAGCCCGGGCTTTGGAGTCAGAGGTCATGGGTTCAAATCCCAACTCCGCCAATTGTCAGCTGTGGGACTTCGGGCAAGTCACTTCGCTTCTCTGGGACTCAGTGACCTCATCTGGAAAATGGGGATGAAGACTGTGAGCCCCCCGTGGGACAACCTGATCACCTTGTAACCTCCCCAGTGCTTAGGACAGTGCTTTGCACATAGTAAGCGCTTAATAAATGCCATACAAAAGTCACTCAACTTCTCTGTGCCTCAGTTACCTCATCTGTAAAATGGGGATGAAGACTGGGAGCCCCCCGTGGGACAACCTGATCACCTTGTAACCTCCCCAGCGCTTAGAGCCCCACCTTACCTCCTTCCCTTCCCCACAGCACCCGTATAGATGTATATATGTTTGTACATATTTATTACTCTATTTATTTTACTTGTACATATCTATTCTATTTATTTTATTTTGTTAATATGTTTGGTTTTGTTCTCTGTCTCCCCCTTCTAGACTGTGAGCCCACTGTTGGGTAGGGACCATCTCTATACGTTGCCAACTTATAATAATAATAATAATAATAATAATGGTGGTATTTGTTAAGTGCTTACTATGTGCAAAGCACTGTTCTAAGCGCTGGGGAGGTTACAAGGTGATTAGGTTGTCCCAAGTGAGGCTCACAGTCTTAATCCCCATTTTACAGATGAGGGAACTGAGGCACAGAGCCGTTAAGTGACTTGCCCAAGGTCACACAGCTGACAAGCGCCTGAGTTGGGATTTGAACCCCTAACCTCTAACTCCAAAGCCCGTGCTCTTACCCACTGAACCACGCTGCTTCAACTTGTACTTCCCAAGTGCTTAGTCCAGTGCTCTGCACACAGTAAGCGCTCAATAAATACGATTGATTGATTGGAGCAGTGCCTTGCACACAGTAAGTGCTTAATAAATACCATTATTATTATTATTTATCTCAGAGGCACAGGCGCACCCCTCGCAAAATCCACCTCCACAGCCCGACAGGCCATCCGGCAGAACTTTCCCAGGTGAGAAATCATTTTGCTCAAAATTTCTCAGGTTTCACAAGATTTAGTCATGGGAAGAGAAGCACTCACCAAATACCTTATAAACCAACCCCAAATCAATCAATCAATCGTATTTATTGAGCGCTTACTGTGTGCAGAGCACTGTACTAAGCGCTTGGGAAGTCCAAGTTGGCAACATATAGAGACAGTCCCTACCCAACAGTGGGCTTACAGTCTAGAAGACCCTCTCCATCCCCCCCATCTTACCTCCTTCCCTTCCCAACAGCACCTGTATATATGTATATACGTTTGTACATATTTATTACTCTATTTATTTATTTATCTTACTCGTACATATCTATTCTATTTATTTTATTTTGTTAGTATGTTTGGTTTTGTTCCACGTCTCCCCCTTTTAGACTGTGAGCCCACTGTTGGGTAGGGACTGTCTCTATAGGTGGCCAACTTGGACTTCCCAAGCGCTTAGTCCAGTGCTCTGCACACAGTAAGCGCTCAATAAATACGATGGATTGATTGATTACAATATTCACACCTTTATAATTCCCCACCCCTGCAAGTTTGAAGCATTTTCACCCAGATCTGGAGATAAATGTTTAAGAAATCTTAGCGCTTAGTATAGTGCTCTGCACACAGAAAGCGCTCAATAAATACGATTGATGGATTGAAATCTGGGTAGTTTTTATGTCGGGTGGGCTGACAATGACAACGTCGGGAATTTGAATTCACTATTTACCTGATCAGTGCGTTGAGGGGGATTTTTTTCCAAGGGATCCCTTGTTTGAGCAGATCGTTAGCAAATGACTGGAGGGAAAACAAAGACTGCAGAATGGCGTTCATATAGCAGGTATTTCCTAAGTTGGAAAAACTGAAAATGACAAAGACACGTTATTTTTATTAAAAAAAAAAAAAAACAATAGTTTTGATTTTAAATTACACACACATACAAACACTCTTCCTGTCATTTAGACGGGGCTTCATCCTTGCAGCAATCTTAAATGCTGGGAAACGCATATAATTCTCACACCAAAAAGCGGCATTTTCCCCATCTTAAAATCCAAAACATTCCATCTGTCCATTAATAATAATAATAATAATGGCATTTATTAAGCGCTTACTATGTGCAAAGAACTGTTCTAAGCGCCAGGGAGGTTACAAGGTGATCAGGTTGTCCCACGTGGGGCTCACAGTCTTCATCCTCATTTTACAGATGAGGTCACTGAAGCACAGAGAAGTGAAGTGACTTGCCCAAAGTCACACAGCTGACAATTGGCAGAGCTGGGATTTGAACCCATGATCTCTGACTCCAAAGCCCGGGCTCTTTTCCACTGAGCCACGCTGCTTCCCATTAATACTATGATCCCTTCTCCCGGGCTGAATTTCTTCTTAAAGAGATTGCTTTGTGTTCATTCATTCATTCAATCGTAGTTATTGAGCGCTTACTGTGTGCAGAGCACTGTACTAAGCGCTTGGGAAGTCCAAGCTGGCAACATCTAGAGACGGTCCCAAAGTCCAAAGCCCAAAGTCACCCAGCTGACAGGTGGCGGAGCCGGGATTAGAACCCATGACCTCGGACTCCAAAGCCCGGGCTCTTTCCACTGAGCCACGCTGCTTCTCACTGAGCCACGCTGCTTCTCACTGGTCACTCATTCATTCAATCGTACTTATTGAGTGCTTACTGTGTGCAGAACACTGTACTAAGCGCTTGGAAAGTAGAGAAGCAGCGTGGCTCAGTGGAAAGAGCCCGGGCTCGGGAGTCAGAGGTCATGGGTTCAAATCCCGGCTCCACCACTTGTCAGCTGGGTGACTTTGGGCAGGTCACTTCCAGGCCTCAGTGACCACATCTGGAAAATGGGGATTAAGACTGTGAGCCCCCCGTGGGACAACCTGATCACCTTATAATAATAATAATGGCATTTGTTAAGCGCTTACTATGTGCAAAGCACTGTTCTAAGCGCTGGGGAGGTTACAAGGTGATCAGGTTGTCCCACCGGGGGGCTCACTGTCTTCATCCCCATCTTACAGATGAGGTAACTGAGGCCCAGAGAAGTGAAGTGACTTGCCCAAAGTCACCCAGCTGACAGGTGGCGGAGCCGGGATTGGAACCCATGACCTCGGACTCCAAAGCCCGGGCTCTTTCCACTGAGCCACGCTGCTTCTCCTCCCCAGCGCTTAGAACGGGGCTTTCCACATAGTAAGCGCTTAATAAATGCCATCATTATTAAAGTACAATTCGGCAACAATCAATCAACCCATCGTATTTATTGAGCGCTTACTGTGTGCAGAGCACTGTACTAAGCGCTTGGGAAGTACAAGTTGGCAACATCTAGAGACGGTCCCTACCCAACAGTGGGCTCACAACAGAGAGAGACAGTCCCTACCCAACAACGGGTTCACAGTCTAGAAGGGGGGAAAAAGAGAACCACATAAAACAAGTAGACAGGCCTCCATAGCATCCATATAAATAGAATTATAGATCTCTCCATCGTATAAAAAATCATCATCATCCTCATCAATCGTATTTATTGAGCGCTTACTGTGTGCAGAGCACTGTACTAAGCGCTTGGGAAGTACAGGTTGGCAACATATAGAGACGGTCCCTACCCAACAGTGGGCTCACAATCTAAAAGATATAAAAAATATGTACGTATTTATTATTAAGGGGGGTAGGGAGTCGGGGCCATGGGGAGGAGAGGAGGAGCAGAGTCTCCCAAGCTTTAAGGCCAGTGCTCTGTGCACAAGATGCGCTCAGTAAATACCACCGTCTGACTGATAGTCCAGCCGACAGCACGAACCCGGGAGTCAGAAAGATCTGGCTTCTAATTCATTCATTCATTCAATCATATTTATTTTTTTAATGGTATTTATTAAGCGCTTACTATGTGCAAAGCACTGTTCTAAGCGCTGGGGAGGTTACAGGGTGATCAGGTGGTCCCACAGGGGGCTCACGGTATTAATCCCCACTTTACAGTTGAGGCAACTGAGGCCCAGAGAAGTGAAGTGACTTGCCCAAAGTCACACAGCTGACAATTGGCGGAGCCAAGATTTGAACCCGTGACCTCTGACTCCAAAGCCCAGGCTCTTTCCACTGAGCCACGCTGCTTCTCAGTATTGAGTGCTTACTGTGTGCAGAGCACTGTACTACTACTAATAATAATAATGGCATTTATTAAGCGCTTACTATGTGCAAAGCACTGTTCTAAGCACTGGGGAGGTTACAATCAATCAATCAATCAATCGTATTTATTGAGCGCTTACTGTGTGCGGAGCACTGTACTAAGCGCTTGGGAAGTCCAAGTCGGCAACATCTAGAGACAGTCCCTACCCAACAGTGGGCTCACAGTCTAAAAGGGGGAGACAGAGAACAAAACCAAACATACTAAGAAAATAAAATAAATAGAATAGATATGTACAAGTAAAATAAATAGAGTAATACATATATACAGGTATCAGATTGTCCCATGTGGGGCTCACAGTCTTAATCCCCATTTTACAGTTGAGGTAACTGAGGCACAGAGAAGCTAAGTGTCTTGCCCAAGGTCACACAGCTGACAATTGGCGGAGCAGGGATTTGAACCCGTGACCTCTGACTCCAAAGCCCGGGCTCTTTCCATTGAGCCACTCTGCTTCTCTACTAAGCGCTTGGGAAGTACAAGTTGGCAACATATAGAGATGGTCCCTACCCAACAGTGGGCTCACAGTCTAATCTGGAGAAGCAGCGTGGTTCAGTAGAAAGAGCCCGGGCTTTAGAGTCCGAGGTCACGGGTTCAAATCCCGGCTCCACCAATTGTCAGCTGGGTGACTTTGGGCAAGCCCCCCGTGGGACAACCTGATCACCTTGTAACCTCCCCAGCGCTTGGAACAGTGCTTTGCACAGAGTAAGCGCTTAATAAATGCCATTATCATCATCATCATCCCCAGTGCTTAGAACAGTGCTTTGCACGTAGTAAGCGCTTAAGAAATGCCATCGTTATTATTATTCTCTGGGCCTCAGTTCCCTCATCTGGAAAATGGGGATGAAGACTGTGAGCCCCCCGTGGGACAACCTGATCACCTTGTAACCTCCCCAGCGCTTAGAACGGTGCTTTGCACATGGTAAGCGCTTAATAAATGCCACTATTATAATTATTATTGTTATTAATCCCCGCTCTGCCACTCGTCTGCTATGTGCTATTACTCTATTTATTTATGTATTTATTTTACTTGAACATATCTATTCTATTTATTTTATTTTGTTAGTATGTTTGGTATATGTTGCCAATTTGTACTTCCCAAGCGCTTAGTGCAGTGCTCTGCACATAGTAAGCGCTCAATAAATACGATTGATGATGATGATGATCTATTCTATATCTATTCTATTTATTTTATTTTGTTAGTATGTTTGTTCTGTCTCCCCCTTTTAGACTGTGAGCCCACTGCTGGGTAGGGACTGTCTCTAGATGTTGCCAACTTGTACTTCCCAAGCGCTTAGTACAGTGCTCTGCACACAGTAAGCGCTCAATAAATACGATTGATTGATTGATTTTGTTCTCTGACTCCCCCTTTTAGACTGTGAGCCCGCTGTTGGGTAGGGACTGTCTCTAGATGTTGCCAACTTGTACTTCCCAAGCACTTAGTACAGTGCTCTGCACATAGTAAGCGCTCAATAAATACGATTGATGATGAGGATGATGATGTGGCCTTAGGCAAGTCACTTCACTCCTCTGGGCCTTGGTTTCCTCACCTAGAAAATGGGGATTAAGGCTGAGAGCCCCATGTGGGACAGGGACGTGTTAGACTGTCGATACTCCAGGGTGGAGAACAGCGCTTGACACATAATAAGCACTTAATGAATACCATCATCATCAGTATTACCGTTATCTACGGATATTATGAATTATTTATCTACACATCTATAAATTCTAAATTACTTATTTATATCAACTTCTGTCTCCCCCTCTTAATCAATCAATCGTATTTATTGAGCGTTTACTGTGTGCAGAGCACTGTACTAAGCGCTTGGGAAGTACAAGTTGGCAACATATAGAGACAGTCCCTACCCAACAGTGGGCTCACAGTCTAACTCTTCAAGGGCTAGGAACGTGTCCACCAACTCTGTTGTAATAATAAAATACTATTAATAATGGCATTTGTTAAGCGCTTACTATGTGCAAAGCACTGTTCTAAGCGCTGGAGAGGTTACAAAGTGATCAGGTTGTCCCACGGGGGGCTCACAGTCTTCATCCCCATTTTCCAGATGAGGGAACTGAGGCCCAGAGAAGTGAAGTGACTTGCCCAAGGTCACACGGCTGACAAGTGGCGGAGTCCCTCATCATCAACATCATCCATTGTATTTATTGAGCGCTTACTGTGTGCAGAGCACTGTACTAAGCGCTTGGGAAGTACAAGTTGGCAACATCTAGAGACGGTCCCTACCCAACAGTGGGCTCACAGTCTAAAAGGGGGAGGCAGAGAACAAAACCAAACATACTAACAAAATAAAATAAATAGAATAGATATGTACAGGTAAAATAGAGTAATAAATATTTACAAACATATATATATATATATACAGGTGCTGTGGGGAAGGGAAGGAGGTAAGATGGGGGGATGGAGAGGGGGACGAGGGGGAGAGGCAGGAAGGGGCTCAGTCTGGGAAGGCCTCCTGGAGGAGGTGAGCTCTCAGTAGGGCCTTGAGTCGGAATTTGAACTCACGACCTCTGACTCCCAAGCCCGGGCTCTTTCCACTGAGCCACGCTGCTTCTCTGCTCCCCAAAAGCATTCAAATACCACGGAATGAGTGGATGAACAGAACTTCTTATTTTCCCTAAATTCTGGCTCCAGGCTTTTGTTTGTAAATATAATTAGAGAGGGGAGAAGAGAGAGGGGAAGGTGCGGGGACAGAGGGGGAGAAAGAGAAAGAGAGAGGGGGGAGATGGAGATGGAGACGAAGAAAGAGAAGGAAAAAAGGGAAGAGGGGGGAAGAGAGCGGGAAGATGGGGGAGAGAGAGGGAAAAGATGGGGACAGAGTGGGGAAAGAGGGGAGAGAGGGAAGAGACGGAAGGAGAGGGGGAGAGAAAAAGAGAGAGGGAAAGAGAGGAAGGGAGACAGAGAGGGAGGGAGGGGGAAAGAGTGGGAAAGAGGAGAGAGAATGACAAGGGGAGAGAGAAAAAGAGAGGAAAAGAGGGAGAGATGATGATAATAATAATAATAATAATAATAATGGCATTTATTAAGCGCTTACTATGTGCAAAGCACTGTTCTAAGCTCCTGGGTAGATACAAGGTAATCAAGTTGTCCCACGTGGGGCTCACAGACTTAATCCCCATTTTACAGATGAGATAACTGAGGCCCAGAGAAGTGAAGTGACTTGCCCAAAGTCACACAGCTGCCAAGTGGCGGAGGCGGGATTTGAACCCATGACCTCGGACTCCAAAGCCCGGGCTCTTTCCACTGAGCCACGCTGCTTCTAGAGATAGACGGAGGGAGAGCGAGAGGGAGGGAAAGGGGAAAGTGGGGGAGAGAGGAAAGAGAGAGAACGAGAAGGAGAGGGAAGGGGAGAGAGAGGGAAAGAGAAGCAGTGTGGCTCAGTGGAAAGAGCCCGGGCTTGGGAGTCGTAGGTCATCCAGTCAATCGTATTTATTGAGCGCTTACTGTGTGCAGAGCACTGGACTAAGCGCTTGGGAAGTCCAAGCTGGCAACATATAGAGACGGTCCCTACCCAACAGTGGGCTCACAGTCTAGAAGGGGGAGACAGAGAACAAAACATATTAACAAAATAAAATAAATAGAATAAACATGCACAAATAAAATAATTAAGTAGAGTAATAAATCCGTACAAACATCTATACATATATACAGGTGCTGTGGGGAGGGGAAGGAGGTAAGATGGGGGGATGGGAAGGGGGAGGAGGGGGCTCAGTCTGGGAAGGCCTCCTGGAGGAGGTGAGCTCTCAGTAGGGCCTTGAAGGGGAGAAGAGAGCTAACTTGGCGGATGGGCGGAGGGATTGGGGGCATTCCGGGCCCGGGGGAGGACGTGGGCCACAGGTCGATGGCGGGACAGGCGAGAATGAGGTACGGAGAGGAGATTAGCGGTGGCAGAGGAGCGGAGGGTGCGGGCTGGGCTGGAGAAGGAGAGAAGGGAGGTGAGGGAGGAGGGAGTGAGGTCATGGGTTCTAATCCCGGCTCTGCCACTTGTCAGCTGTGTGATTTTGGGCAAGTCACTTCACTTCTCTGGGCCTCAGTGACCTTATCTGGAAAATGGGGATTAAGACTGTGAGCCCTATGTGGGACAACCTGATCACCTTGTATCCCCCCCGCCCCCCACCCAGTGCTTAGAACAATAGTAAGTGCTTAACAAATACCATCATTATTATTATTATTATTAGAGAGAGGAAGAGAGAGGGAGAGAGGAAGAGAGGGGAAACGGGGGGAGAGAGACAGGGAGAGAGGGAGGCAGGGAGAGAGTGGGAGGGATGGAGAGGGAGGGATGGGGAGGGAGAGGGGCAGGAGAGTGCTCTGCACACAGTAAGCGCTCAATAAATACGACTGAATGAATGAATGAGTGAATGAATGAATGAATGAGAGAGGGAGAGAGGAAGAGAGGGGAAGGGGGGGAGAGAGACAGGGAGAGGGACAGGGAGAGAGGGAGGCAGGGAGAGAGGGAGAGATGGAGGGGGAGGGATGGGGAGGAAGAGGGGCAGGAGAGTGCTCTGCCCACAGTAAGTGCTCAATAAATATGACTGAATGAATGAATGAATGAATGAGAGAGGGAGAGAGGAAGAGAGGGGAAGGGGGGGAGAGAGACAGGGAGAAAGGGAGGCAGGGAGAGATGGAGGGGGAGGGATGGGGAGGGAGGGGGCAGGAGAGTGCTCTGCCCACAGTAAGCGCTCAATAAATACGATTGATTGATTGAATGAATGAATGAATGAGAGAGTGGGGGGGAAGGAGGGGAAAGGGGGGGAAGAGAGTGCACAGGAAGAGATATTGAAGGAGATCAAGAAAATAGCCTTCTCGGGGTCTGCGGAAAAAGGGGAAGAGGCCGCAGACAATGACGAAGGACAATGGACAGTGGACAAAGGACAGCAGTTCCAGAACTTTTTGTTCGTTTGTTGCCCTTCTCAAAACGCAAGGCCCAAACTGGCTGGCTTAGAAAAAGACCGTGGGGTGGCAGCGATTCCATTTGGGTTGGCTCAGCCCGCCGCCCTAAGTGGTCCGTTTGGGCACGGCTCGGTTCCGGGCCCTGGGGAGCGGATTCTTTGCTCGGGACCCGCTGGGTTTCTCAGCTGGCTCACTCTCCAATGCGGGGCCTGGCTGCGCCGATCAACTGAGGCAGCGGGGCCTAGTGGGTATTCATTCATTCATTCATTCAATCACATTTATTGAGCGCTTACTGTGTGCAGAGCACTGTACTGAGCGCTTGGGAACTACAACCTGTAAAATGGAGATTAAGATCGCGGGCTTTGGAGTCAGAGGTCAAGGGTTCACATCCCGGCTCCGCCACCTGTCAGCTGGGTGACTTTGGGCCAGTCACTTCACTTCTCTGGGCCTCAGTTCCCTCATCTGGCAAATGGGGATGAAGACTGGGAGCCCCCCAGGGGACAACCTGATCACCTTGTATCCCGCCCCCCCAGCGCTTAGAACAGTGCTTGGCACATAGTAAGTGCTTAACAATCAATCAATCAATCGATCAATTGTATTTATTGAGCGCTTACTGTGTGCAGAGCACTATACTAAGCGCTTGGGAAGTACAAGTTGGCAACATATAGAGACAGTCCCTACTCAACAGTGGGCTCATCATTATTATTAAGTGGCGGAGCCAGGATTAGAATCGTTAGATTAGAATTGCTAGATTAGAAGCCGGGATTAGAATTGTTGCAAACTTGTACTTCCCAAGTGCTTAGTGCAGTGCTCTGCACACAGTAAGCGCTCAATAAATACGATTGAATGAATGAATGAATGAATGAAATAAATGCCATCATTATTATTATTATCATCTGTAAAATGGGGATGAAGACTGTGGACTCCATGGGGGACAGGGACTGTGTCCAACCGGATTAATCTGTATCCACTGCAGCATTTATTCATTCAGTCGTATTCACTGAGCGCTTACTTTGTGCAGAGCCCTGTACTAAGCGCTTGGGAGAGTACAACACAACAATAAACAGACACGTTTCCTGACCACGACGATCTTACGGTCTAGAGGCGGGGGAGACAGACTCCTGGCACATAGTAAACGTTTAACAAATACCATTTAAAAAAAAGTGCGAAAAGGTCATGGGTTCTAATTCCAGGTCTGCCGCTTGTCTGCTGCATGACCTTGGACGAGTCACTTAACTTCTCTGTGCCTCAGTGACCTCACCTGTAAAATGGGGATTGAGACTGAGAGCCTCATGTAGGACAGTGATTGTGTCCACCCTAACTTGCTTGTACCATTCATTCAATCATACTTATTAAGTGCTTACTCTATGATGATGATGTTGATGATGGTTATTTGTTAAGCGCTATGTGCCAAGCACTGTTCTACGCACTGGGGGCATATAAGGTCATCATATCCTAAAGCTCCTCAACCTCTCAGCTACCTTCGACACTGTGGTCCACCCCCTTCTCCTCAACACACTATCCAACCTTGGCTTCACAGACTCCATCCTCTCCCGGTTCTCCTCTTATCTCTCCAGTCGTTCATTCTCAGTCTCGTTTGCGGGCTCCTCCTCCCCCTCCCATCCCCTTACTGTGGGGGTTCCCCAAGGTTCAGTGCTTGGTCCCCTTCTGTTCTCTATCTACACGCACTCCCTTGGTGACCTCATTCGCTCCCACGGCTTCAACTCTCATCTCTACGCCAATGACACCCAAATCTACATCTCCACCCCTGCTCTCTCCCCCTCTCTCCAGGCTCGCATCTCCTCCTGCCTTCGGGACATCTCCATCTGGATGTCCGCCCGTCACCTAAAGCTCAACATGTCCAAGACTGAGCTCCTTGTCTTCCCTCCCAAACCTTGTCCTCTCCCTGACTTTCCCATCTCTGTTGACGGCACTACCATCCTTCCCATCTCACAAGCCCGCAACCTTGGTGTCATCCTCGACTCCGCTCTCTCATTCACCCCTCACATCCGAGCCGTCACCAAAACCTGCCGGTCTCAGCTCCGCAACATTGCCAAGCTCCGCCCTTTCCTCTCCATCCCAACCGCTACCCTGCTCATTCAAGCTCTCATCCTATCCCGTCTGGACTACTGCATCAGCCTTCTCTCTGATCTCCCATCCTCGTGTCTCTCCCCACTTCAATCCATCCTTCATGCTGCTGCCCGGATTGTCTTTGTCCAGAAACGCTCTGGGCATATCACTCCCCTCCTCAGAAATCTCCAATCAATCTGCACATCAGGCAGAAACTCCTCACCCTGGGCTTCAAGGCTGTCCATCCCCTGGCCCCCTCCTCCCTCACCTCCCTTCTCCCCTTCTCCATCGCAGCCCGCACCCTCCACTCCTCCGCCGCTAATCTCCTCACCGTTAGGCCTCGTTCTCGCCTGTCCCGCCATCGACCCCCGGCCCACGTCCTCCCCCGGGCCTGGAATGCCCCCAATCCCTCTGCCCATCCGCCAAGCTAGCTCTCTTCCTCCCTTCAAAGCCCTCCTGAGAGCTCACCTCCTCCAGGAGGCCTTCCCAGACTCAGCCCCCTTTTTCCTCTCCTCCTCCCCACCAACCCTCTACCCTACCTCCTTCCCCTCTCCACAGCACTTGTATATATATATATATATATATATATATATATAGAATATTGAATATATATATATTGAATATATATACATATATATATATATATATTTGTACAGATTTATTACTCTATTTATTTTACTTGTGCATATTTACTATTCTATTTATTTTGTTAATGCTGTGCATCTAGCTTTACTTCTATTTATTCTGATGACTTGACACCTGTCCACATGTTTGGTTTTGTTCTCTGTCTCCCCCTTCCAGACTGCGAGCCCGTTGTTGGGTAGGGACCGTCTGTTGCCAATTTGTACTTCCCAAGCGCTTAGTACAGTGCTCTGCACACAGTAAGCTCTCAATAAATACGATTGAATGAATGAATGAATCAGGTTGTCCCATGTAGGGCTCACAGTCTTTAATCCCCATTTTCCAGATGAGGCAACTGAGGCCCAGAGAAGTGACGCCACTTGCCCAAAGTCCCACAGCTGACAAGGGGGCGGGGCGGGGATTAGAACCCAGGACCTCTGACTCCCAAGCCCGGGCTCTTCCCATTGAGCCACGCTGCTTCTCTTCTATGCACAGCACTGTACTAAGCACTTGGGAAAGTACAAGACTATACTTTTAGACTGTGAGCCCACTGTTGGGTAGGGACCGTCTCTATATGTTGCCAACTTGTACTTCCCAAGCGCTTAGTACAGCGCTCTGCACACAGTAAGCGCTCAATAAATACGATTGATTGATTGATTACAAGGGGCATTTTCCCTTGAACAAGGGGTAGCGTGGCTTAGTGGAAAGAGCCTGGGCTTGGGAAGTCATGGGTTCTAATCCTGACTCCGCCACTTGCCTGCTGTGTGAACTTGGGCAAGTCACTTCGCTTCTCTGGGCCTCAGTTCCCTCATCTTTAAAATGGGGGTGAAGGCTGTGAGCCCCCCATGGGACAACCTGATTACCTTGTATCCTCCCAGCGCTTAGAACAGTGCTTGGCACATAGTAAGCGCTGAACAAATGCCATCATCATTATTATTATTATCATTATCATCATCAATCGTATTTATTGAGCACTCACTGTGTGCAGAGCACTGTACTAAGCGCTTGGGAAGTACAAACTGGCAACCTATAGAGACGGTCCCTACCCAACCAATACAGAGTGACGATCCCTGCCCACAGCGAGCTCACGGTATCCACCCCAGCGCTTTAGTACGGTGCCTGGCACCGAGGAAGCGCTTAGCAAATACCGTAATAATAATAATAATAATGACAGTAATAAATACCCCTGCAGTTGTTGTTGGGGGTAAGTAGATAAGGACACCCTGGGTTTATTCCAGCCGGTATAATCCTGATTAGAGCGCAGCTTCTTGACGGACAGAGGCGCGGGCTGAGACAGAAATCCCAGACTCCTCTTGGCAGAGGGCGTCTGACTCGAAACGCTGGACCTGCACGGAAATAAAAACGGGACTTTGAACAAAACGCTACCACAATCAATCGAATTATTATTATTATTATTATTACTATTATCATTATCATCATCATCATCATTATTATTAGTATTATTATTATCATCGTTATTATTATTAGTATTATTATTATCATCATTATTATTATTGTTGTTATTATCATGTTGTATTATCATATCATATCATATTGTTATTATCATCATCGCTACTATTATCATTATTAACAATATTATCATTGCATTAACAAATTATAATAATTTAATAATTTTCCACAATAATGAATGCTATAATAATTTATTATATTTTTAATAATTTATAATTATATGATTGATAAATTATAAAATTATTGATAACGATAATAATAGCATTTATTAAGCGCTTACAATGCGCAAAGCACCGTTCTAAGCGCCGGAGAGGTTAACGAGGTGATCAGCTTGTCCCCCGGGGGGCTCCCAGTCTCCATCCCCATTTTCCAGATGAGGTCACCGAGGCCCCGAGAAGTGAAGTGACTTGCCCGAAGTCGTCATCATCATCATCGATCGTATTTATTGAGCGCTTACTATGGGCAGAGCACTGTGCTAAGCGCTTGGGAAGTACAAATTGGCAACATATAGAGACAGTCCCTACCCAACAGTGGGCTCACCCAGCTGATAAGTGGCGGAGCCGGGATTTGAACCCAGGACCTCTGCCTCCAAAGCCCGGGCTCTTTCCACCGAGCCACGCTGCTTCCACAGTCTGGTTTTGAATCCATAACCCCAACCCAAATACAGCTCACCGGGCACAAATGACCGAGACGAGTCACCTGAAAGTCTTTCCTTTTTTCTCCCCCTTCCTGTCAGTTGAAGGAGGAAAATAGGGGATAAGGAGAGACCCCCCTCTTAACTGACAAGTGAATTACACCTTCCAACCGCGGACCCTTTAAATTATTTTATTTTATTTTAAATAAATCATTTATTTCATTACTGTATTTTGAATAAATCATTTACGTCATTATCGTATTTTGAATAAACCATTTATTTCCTTATTGTACTTTGAATAAATCATTTATTTCCTTATTGTATTTTCAATAAATCATTTATTTCATTACTGCATTTTGAATAAACCATTTAGTTCATTATTGTATTTCGAATAAATCATTTTTTTCATTACTGTATTTTAAGTAAATCATTTATTTCATTATTGTATTTTCAGTAAATCATTTATTTCATCATTTTAAGAAAACATTTATTTCATCATTTTATTTTTAATAAATCATTTATTTCATTATCTTATTTTGAGTAAATCATTTATTTCATTATTGCATTTTGAATAAATCATTTCATCATTGTATTTTCAATAAATCGTTCATTTCATTATTTTATTTTGAATAAATCATTTCTTTCATTATTTTATTCTGAATAAATCATTTCTTTCATTATTGTATTTTGAATAAATCATTTCTTTCATTATTGTATTGTGAATAAATCATTTATTTCATTATTGTATTTTGAATAAATCATTTATTTCATCATCTTATTTTGAAAAAATCATTTATTTCATCATTTTATTTTCAGTAAATCATTTATTTCATTTTATTTTCAGTAAATCATTTATTTCATCATTTTATTTTAAATAAATCATTTATTTCATCATTTTATTTTGAGTAAATCATTTATTTCATCATTTTATTTTGAATAAATCATTTATTTCATTATTGTATTTTGAATAAATCATTTATTTCATTATCTTATTTTGAATAAATCATTTATTTCATTATATTTTCAGTAAATCATTTATTTCATTACTGTATTTTCAGTAAATCATTTCTTTCATTATTGCATTTTTAATAAATCATTTATTTCATTGTTGCATTTTCAATAAATCACTTATTTCATTATTTTATTTTAAATATATCATTTATTTCATTATTTTATTTTAAATAAAATATGTATTTCATTATTTCATTTTAAATAAATCATTTTTCATTATTTCATTTTAAATAAATCATTTATTTCATTATTTTGAATAAATCATTTATTTCATTATTTTATCAAATAAATCATCTATTTCATTATTTTATTTTCAATATATAATTTATTTCATTATTTTATTTTAAATAAATCATTTATTTCATTATTTTATCTTAAATAAATCATTTATTTCATTATTTTATTTTAAATATATCATTTATTGCATTGTTTTATTTTAAATAAATCATGTATTTCATTACTTCATTTTAAATAAATCATTTGTCATTATTTTATTTTAAATAAATCATTTATTTCATTATTTTGAGTAAATCATTTATTTCATTATTTTATCAAATAAATCATTTATTTCATGATTTTATTTTAAATATATCATTTATTTCATTATTTTATTTTAAATAAATCATTTACATCATTAATTTATCTTAAATAAATCATTTATTTCATTATTTTATTTTAAATATATCATTTATTGCATTATTTTATTTTAAATAAATCATTTATTTCATTATATTTTAAATATATCATTTATTTCATTATTTTATCTTAAGTATATCATTTATTTCATTTTTTATTTTAAATATATCATTTGTTTCATTTTAAATAAACCATTTATTTCATTATTTTATTTTAAATATATCACTTATTTCATTATTTTATTTTGAATAAATCATGTATTTCATTATTTTATTTTAAACGAATCACTTCACTATTTTCTTTTAAATGAATCATTTCATTATTTTCTTTTAAATGAATCATTTATTTCATTATTTTATTTTAAGTACATCATTTATTTCATTATTTTATTTTAAGTAAATCATTTATTTCATTATTTTATTGTAAACAAATCATTTATTTCATTATTTTATAGTTGTTTCCGATTCACAGCGACTTTTCGGATATAGTTTCTCCAGGAAGGCCTATCTTCCTATTTATTTTATTTTGTTGGTATGTTTGGTTCTGTTCTCTGTCTCCCCCTTTTAGACTGTGAGCCCACTGTTGGGTAGGGGACTGTCTCTATGTGTTGCCAATTTGTACTTCCCAAGCGCTTAGTACAGTGCTCTGCACATAGTAAGCGCTCAATAAATACGATTGATTGATTGATTGATTGATTGATTCCTGCCCTAATCCCTAACCTTGTTGACGGCTCTTCCCTCACCGCCGTTATGGTTGTGGAAGCAGCGTGGCTCAGTGGCAAGGAGCCTGGGCTTTGGAGTCAGAGGTCCCGGGTTCAAATCCCGGCTCCGCCACTTAGCTGGGTGACTTTGGGCAAGTCACTTCACTTCTCTGGGCCTCGGTTACCTCATCTGTCAAATGGGGATTAAGACTTCTAGACTGAGCCCCCCTTCTAGCCTGTGAGCCCACTGTTGGGTAGGGACCGCCTCTAGATGTTACCAACTTGGACTTCCCCAGTGCTTAGTACAGTGCTCTGCACACAGTAAGCGCTCAATCAATCAATCAATCGTATTTATTGAGCGCTTACTGTGTGCAGAGCACTGTACTAAGCGCTTGGGAAGTACAAGTTGGCTACACATAGAGACAGTCCCTACCCAACAGCGGGCTCACAGCCTGTCCTGAGCACTCAATACAGTGCTCTGAAACACATCAAAGGAAAGAGCCCGGGCTTGGGAGTCAGAGGTCGTGGGTTCTAATCCCGGCTCCGCCACTTGTCAGCTGGGTGACCTTGGACAAGTCTCTTCATTTCTCTGGGTCTCAGTTCCCTCCTCTGTAAAATGGGGATTAAAAGCACGGGCCCCACGTGGGACAACCCGATTACCTTGTATCCCCCCCACCCCGCCGGCGCTTAGAACGGTGCTCGGCACGCAGTAAGCGCTTAAACGGTGACGGTGAGACCGTGGTTGGGTAGGGACCGTCTCTATATGTTGCCGATTTGTACTTCCCAAGCGCTCAGTACAGTGCTCTGCACACAGTAAGCGCTCAATAAATACTTACTGAATGAACAAACACCATCATCATCATCTGCGCACAAGTAGACCCTAAGCTTCTTGCAGGCGGGGACTGTGGCTACTACCCAACTCTACAATTCGTCTACTCCACGCTGAGAAGCAGCGTGGCCCAGTGGAAAGAGCCCGGGCTTTGGAGTCGGAGGTCATGGGTTCAAATCCCGCTCCGCCAAATGTCAGCTGGGTGACTTTGGGCCAGTCACTTCACTTCTCTGGGCCTCAGTGACCTCATCTGGAAAATGGGGATGAAGACTGTGAGCCCCCCGTGGGACCACCTGATCACCTTGTAACCTGCCCAGCGCTTAGAACAGTGCTTTGCACATAGTAAGCGCTTAATAAATACTATTATTATTATAGTATTTTATCTTTTAGACTGTGAGCCCACTGTTGGGTAGGGACTGTCTCTTTATGTTGCCAATTTGTACTTCCCAAGCGCTTAGTACAGTGCTCTGCACATAGTAAGCGCTCAATAAATACGATTGATGATGATTATTACTATGCTCTGCCAAACGCTCAGTACAGTGCTTTGTGGACAGTAGACTCTAAACTCCTTGAAGGCGGGGATTGTGGCTACTAAACAACTTCATTCACTCAATCGAATTTATTGAGCACTTACTGTGTGCAGAGCACTGTAATCAATCAATCAATCGTATTTATTGAGCGCTTACTGTGTGCAGAGCACTGTAATCAATCAATCAATCGTATTTATTGAGCGCTTACTGTGAGCAGAGCACTGCACTAAGCGCTTGGGAAGTACAAGTTGGCAACATATAGAGACGGTCCCTACCCAACAGTGGGCACACAGTCTAAAAGGGGGAGACAGAGAACAAAACTATTTATTGAGCGCTTCCTGTGTGCAGAGCACTGTACTAAGCGCTTGGGAAGTACAAGTTGGCAACATATAGAGACGGTCCCTACCTAACAATGGGCTCACAGTAAGTGTTCAGTATACTGCTCTGCACAGAGTAGACTGGAAGCTTCCTGAAGGCAAGGATTGTGGCTACTAACCAACTCTACTATTCTCTCCCAGGCACTCAGGACAGTGCTCTGCTCACAGTAATAATAATAATAATAATAATAATGATGGTATTTGTTAAGCGCTTACTATGTGCAAAGCACTGTTCTAAGCGCTGAGTAGACTGGAAGGCCCCCGAGGGTGAGGCTAGTGGCTACTAACGGAGAAGCAGCGTGGCTCAGTGGAAAAGAGCCCGGGCTTTGGAGTCAGAGGTCATGGGTTCAAGTCCTGGCTCTGCCAATTGTCAGCTGTGGGGCTTTGGGCAAGTCACTTAATAATAACAATAATGATAGCATTTATTAAGCGCTTACTATGTGCAAAGCACTGTTCTAAGAGCTGGGGAGGTTACAAGGTGATGAGGTTGTCCCACGTGGGGCTCACAGTCTTCATCCCCATTTTACAGATGAGGGAACTGAGGCCCAGAGAAGTGAAGTGACTTGCCCAAAGTCACACAGCTGACAAGTGGCAGAGCCAGGATTTGAACCCACGACCTCTGACTCCAAAGCCCGGGCTCCTTCCACTGAGCCACACTGCTTCTCAACTTACCTTCTCTGGGCCTCAATAACCTCATCCGTAAAATGGGAATTAAAACTGTGAGCCCCCCATGGGACAACCTGATCACCTTGTAACCTCCCCAGCGCTTAGAACAGTGCTTTGCACATAGTAAGTGCTTAATGAATGCCATTATGAAAGAGCCCGGGCTTTGGAGTCAGAGGATATGGGTTCAAATCCCGGCTCCGCCAATTAAATAATAACAATAATAAATAATGACGGCATTTGTTAAGCGCTTACTATGTGCAAAGCACTGTTCTAGGCGCTGGGGGGTTACAAGGTGATCAAGTTGTCCCACAGGGGGCTCACAGTCTTCATCCCCATTTTCCCGATGAGGTAACTGAGGCTCAGAGAAGTTAAGTGACTGGCCCAAGGTCAATCAATCAATCAATCAATCGTATTTATTGAGCGCTTACTATGTGCAGAGCACTGTACTAAGCGCTTGGGAAGTACAAATTGGCAACACATAGAGACAGTCCCTACCCAACAGTGGGCTCACAGTCTAAAAGGGGGAGACAGAGAACAAAACCAAACATACTAACAAAATAAAATAAATAGAATAGATACGTACAAATAAATAAATAAATAAATAGAGTAATAAATATGTACAAACATATATACATATATACAGGTGCTGTGGGGAAGGGAAGGAGGTAAGGAGGGGGATGGGGAGGGGGAGAGGAAGGAAGGGGCTGAGTGTGGGAAGGCCTCCTGGAGGAGGTGAGCTCTCAGTAGGGCCTTGAAGGGAGGAAGAGAGCTAGCTTGGTGGAGGGGCAGAGGGATTGGGGGCATTCCGGGCCCGGGGGAGGACGTGGGCCGGGGGTCGATGGCGGGACGGGCGAGAGCGAGGTACGGGGACGAGATTAGCGGCGGAGGAGCGGAGGGTGCGGGCTGGGCTGGAGAAGGACAGAAGGGAGGTGAGGTAGGAGGGGGCCAGGGGATGGATGGATGGATGGCCAGCCTGGAAGCCCAGGGGGAGGAGTTTCTGCCTGATGCGCAGATTGATTGGTAGCCACTGGAGAGTTTTGAGGAGGGGAGTAACATGCCCAGAGCGTTTCTGGACAAAGATAATCCGGGCAGCAGCGTGAAGTATGGATTGAAGTGGAGAGAGACACGAGGATGGGAGATCAGAGAGAAGGCTGGTGCAGTAGTCCAGACGGGATAGGATGAGAGCTTGAATGAGCAGGGTAGCGGTATGGATGGAGAGGAAAGGGCGGATCTTGGCAATGTTGCGGAGCTGAGACCGGCAGGTTTTGGTGACGGCTTGGATGTGAGGGGTGAATGAGAGAGCGGAGTCGAGGATGACACCAAGGTTGCGGGCTTGTGAGACGGGAAGGATGGTAGTGCCGTCAACAGAGGTCACAAAATAGACATGTGGCAGAGCTGGGATTCGAACCCATGACCTCTGACTCCAAAGCCTATGCTTTTTCCACTGAGATTCCACTGAGATTGTCAGCTGTGTGACTCCGGGCAAGTCCCTTACCTTCTCTGGGCCTCAGTGACCTCATCTGTCAAATGGGGATGAAGACTGTGAGTCCCCCGTGGGACAACCTGATCGCCCTGTAACCTCCCCGGCGCTTAGAACAGTGCTTTGCACATAGTAAGCGCTTAATAAATGCCATAACAAAGAGCCCAGGCTCTTTGGAGTGAGTGGCTCAGTGGGAATACCAATAAATAAATAATAAAATAAATAATTAAATAAATAATTAAATAAATAAATAGCTAAATAGATAGATAGATAAATAAATGAATTAATTAATAAATGAATGAATGAATGAATAAGTAAGTAAGCAAATAAATAAATAAATAATAAAAATAATGAATAATAAAATAAATAATAATAATAATAAAATAAATAAATAAATAAATAGATAGATAAATGGATAGATAAATAAATAGATAAATGCCAGCGGCGGATTGGTTGGGCTGAACGGACCCTCCGTTCTTCAGACGTTGGCTCCCTACATGATGCTTACCTGTCACCGTTGGGGTTTCCAGCTGAGTAGTCTTTTCCTAAGGCTCTGCTTCCGTAAAAGGATGATGACTGCAACGGCAGAAGCCCTAGAAAAAAGGTCCAAAAGAGGGATAATTAGGCCCTAAATTACTCGAAAACCTTCGGTTCTACCTGTGGAATTTCCTCCCGCAAATGCAGTTTTCCAGAGGCATTCAGGCTCTGCTTTCCGTGTCGACCAAGTTGCTCCGCGGCTATGAATAATAATGATAATAATAGAGGTAATAAGTATAATAATAATAACAGTAATAATAACGATGGTATTTGTTAGGCGATTACTATGTGCCAACAACAGCAGAAGTCCTAGAAAAAAGGTCCAAAAGAGGGATAATTAGTCCCTAAATTACTCAAAAAACTTCAATTCTACCTGTGGAATTTCCACCCACAAATGCAGTTTTCCAGAGGCATTCTGACTCTGCTTTCCATGTTGCCCAAGTTGCACCGCGGCTATGAATAATAATGATAATAACAATACCACTAAGTGTAATAATAATAATAATAATGATGGTATTTGTTAGGCGTTTACTATGTGCCGATAACGGCAGAAGCCCTAGAAAAAAGGTCCAAAAGAGGGATAATTACTCCTTAAATTACTCAAAAAACTTCAATTCTACCTGTGGAATTTCCTCCCACAAATGCAGTTTTCCAGAGGCATTCTGACTCTGCTTTCCGTGTTGCCCAAGTTGCTCCGCAGTTATGAATAATAATGATAACAGTAGTACTAAGTGTAATAATAATAATAATGATGATGGTATTTGTTAAGCGCTTACTATGTGCCGATAACGGCAGAAGCCCTAGGAGAAAAGGTCCAAAAGAGGGATAATTAGTCCCTAAATTACTCAAAAAACTTCAATTCTACCTGTGGAATTTCCTCCCACAAATGCAGTTTTCCAGAGGCATTCTGGCTCTGCTTTCTGTGTTGCCCAAGTTGCTCCGCGGCGATGAATAATAATGATAATAACAGTAGTACTAAGCGTAATAACAATAATAATAATGATGGTATTTGTTAGGCGCTTACTATGTACCGACAATGCCAGAAGCCCTAGAAAAAAGGTCCAAAAGAGGGATAATTAGTCCCTAAATTACTCAAAAATCTTCAATTCTACCTGTGGAATTTCCTCCCACAAATGCAGTTTTCCAGAGGCATTCTGACTCTGCTTTCCGTGTTGCCCAAGTTGCTCCGCGGCTATGAATAGTAATGATAATAATAGTAGTACTAAGTGTGATAACAATAATAATAATAATAATGATGATGGTATCTGTTAAGCGCTTACTATGTGCCGACAATGGCAGAAGCCCTAGAAAAAAGGTCCAAAAGAGGGATAATTAGTCCCTAAATAACTCAAAAATTGGTATTTGTTAAGCGCTTACTATGTGCCGATAACGGCAGAAGCCCTAGGAGAAAGGTCCAAAAGAGGGATAATTAGTCCCTAAATTACTCAAAAAACTTCAATTCTACCTGTGGAATTTCCTCCCACAAATGCAGTTTTCCAGAGGCATTCTGACTCTGCTTTCCGTGTTGCCCAGGTTGCACCGCAGCTATGAATAATAATGATAATAACAGTAGTGCTAAGTGTAATAATCATAATAATAATAATGATGGTGGTATTTGTTAGGCGCTTACTATGTGCTGACAACGGCAGAAGCCCTAGAAAAAAGGTCCAAAAGGGGGATAATTAGTCCCTAAATTACTCAAAAAACTACAATTCTACCTGTGGAATTTCCTCCCACAAATACAGTTTTCCAGAGGCATTCTGACTCTGCTTTCCGTGTTGCCCAAGTTGCTCCGCGGCTACGAATAATAATGATAATAACAGTAGTACTAAGTGTAGTAATAATAATAATAATAATAATGATGGTATTTGTTAGGTGCTTACTATGTGCCGACAATGGCAGAAGCCCTAGAAAAAAGGTCCAAAAGAGGGATAATTAGTCCCTAAATTACTCAAAAATTGGTATTTGTAAGGCGCTTACTATGTGCCGACAATGGCAGAAGCCCTAGAAAAACGATCCAAAAGAGGGATAATTAGTCCCTAAATTACTCAAAAATCTTCAATTCTACCTGTGGAATTTCCTCCCACAAATGCAGTTTTCCAGAGGCATTCTGACTCTGCTTTCCATGTTACCCAAGTTGCTCCGCGGCTATGAATAGTAATGATAATAACAGCAGTACTAAGTGTGATAATAATAATAATAATAATGATGGCATTTGTTCGGTGCTTACTATGTGCCGACAACGGCAGAAGCCCTAGAAAAAAGGTCCAAGAGGGATAATTAGTCCCTAAATTACTCAAAAAACTTCAATTCTACCTGCGGAATTTCCTCCCACAAATGCAGTTTTCCAGAGGCATTATGACTTTGCTTTCTGTGTTGCCCAAGTTGCTCCGCGGCTATGAATAATAATGATAATAACAGTAGTACTAAGTGTAATAATCATAATAATAATAATGATGGTGGTATTTGTTAGGCGCTTACTATGTGCCGACAACGGCAGAAGCCCTAGAAAAAAGGTCCAAAAGGGGGATAATTAGTCCCTAAATTACTCAAAAAACTTCAATTCTACCTGTGGAATTTCCTCCCACAAATACAGTTTTCCAGAGGCATTCTGACTCTGCTTTCCGTGTTGCCCAAGTTGCTCTGCGGCTACGAATAATAATGATAATAACAGTAGTACTAAGTGTAATAATAATAAAAATAATAATAATAATAATAATAATAATGGTATTTGTTAGGCGCTTACTATGTGCCGACAACGGCAGAAGCCCTAGAAAAAAGGTCCAAAAGAGGGATAATTAGTCCGTAAATTACTCAAAAAGCTTCAATTCTACCTGTGGAACTTCCTCCCACAAATGCAGTTTTCCAGAGGCATTCTGACTCTGCTTTCCGTGTCAACCAAGTTGCTCCGCGGCGATGAATAATAATGATAATAATAGTAGTAATAAGTGTAATAGTAATAACAGTAATAATAATGAGGGTATTTCTTAGGTGCTTACTATGTGCCGACAACGGCAGAATCCCCAGAAAACAGGTCCAAATTAGAGGGATAATTAGTCCATAAATTATTCAAAAAACTACACTTCTAACTGTGGAATTTCCTCCCACAAATGCAGTTTTCCAGAGGCATTCTGACTCTGCTTTCCGTGTTGCCCAAGCTGCTCCGCAGCGATGAATAATAATAATAATAACAGTGGTATTACGGTTAAATAACTTAGTTAAATTAATTAAATTAAATTAAATTAATTACTTAAATTAAATTACTCTATTTTACTTGTACATATCTATTCTATTTATTTTATTCTGTTAATATGTTTTGTTTTTTTCTCTGTCTCCCCCTTCTAGACTGTGAGCCCACTGCTGGGTAGGGACCGTGTCTATATGTTGCCAACTTGTACTTCCCAAGCGCTTAATACAGTGCTCTGCACACAGTAAGCGCTCAATAAATATGACTGATTGATAGTACTAAGTGTAATAATAATAATGATGATGATGGTATTTGTTAAGCGCTTACTATGTGCCGAGCACTGTTCTAAGCACTGGGGTAGATACAACGTAATCGGGTTGTCCCACGTGGGGCTCACAGTCTTAATTCCCATTTTACAGATGAGGGAACTGAGGCCCAGAGAATTGAAGTGACTTGCTCAGAGTCCCACAGCTGACAATTGGCGGAGCCGGGATTTGAACCCAGGACCTCGGACTCCAAAGCCCGGGCTCTTTCCATTGAGCCAAGCTGCTTCTCTAAGTGTAAGCGCTTGCTTAGTACAGTGCTCTGCACATAGTAAGCGCTCAATAAATACGATTGATGATACTATGGGCAAAGCCCTGTTCTAAGTGCTGGGGGAAATACAAGGTAATGGGTTTGATACAGTCCCTGTCCCACGTGGGGCTCACAGTCCTAACCCCCATTGGACAGATGAAGAAACCGAGGCCCAAAGAAGTGAAGTGACTTAGCCAAGGTCACACAGGCGACAAGTGGCGGAGCCGGGATTAGAACCCAGCTCCTTCTGGTTCCCAGGCCTGGGCTCTAACCACTAGCCCACGGCAGGACTGCAATGGATTTATTACTCTATTTATTTTACTTGTACATATTTACTCTTCTACTTATTTTATTCTGTTAATATGTTTTGTTTTGTTGTCTGTCTCCCCCTTCTATGATAATGAATAATAATGATGGCATTTATTAAGCGCTCACTATGTGCAAAGCACTGTTCTAAGCGCTGGGGAGGTTACAAGATGATCAGGTTGGGGGGCTCACAGTCTTCATCCCCATTTTACAGATGAGGGAACTGGGGCCCGGAGAAGTGAAGTGACTTGCCCAAAGTCCCACAGCTGACAAGTGGCGGGGGCCGGGATTCGAACCCACGACCCCTGACTCCTAAAGCCCGGGCTCTTTCCACTGAGCCACGCTCCTTCTCAGACTTCTAGACTGTGAGCCCGTTGTTGGGTCGGGACCGTCTCTATATGTTGCCAACTTGGACTTCCCAAGCGCTTAGTACAGTGCTCTGCACACAGTAAGCGCTCAATAAATAGGACTGAATGAATGGCAAAAGCCCTAAAAAAAGGGGCCAAAGAAGGAATAATTCGTCCCCAAATTATTTAGAAGACTTCAACTCTACTGGTGGAAATTTCTACTGCCACTGCACTTCTCTGCTGCGCGATCGTGGGCGAGACGCTTCACTCCTCTGGGCCTCAGTTCCCTCATCTGTAAAATGGGGATGAAGACCCCCGTGGGACAACCTGATCACCTTGTATCTCCCCCCAGAGCTTAGAACAGTGCTGGGCACATCGTAAGCGCTTAACAAATACCATCCCCATCATCAGTTTTCCTGAGTCTTTTTGGCTCCACTTTCTGCCTAAGTTGCTTCACAGCTCTGATGGCTTTAACGATAATAAAAACGCCATCATCATCATAATAATACTAGTGAGAGCATTTATTAAGCGCTTACTATGTGCAAAGCACTGTTCTAAACGCTGGGGAGGTTACAAGATAATCAGGTTGTCCCACGGGGGGCTCACAGTCTTCCTCCCCATTTTCTAGATGAGGGAACTGAGGCCCAGAGAATAATAATAATAATAATAATAATAATAATAATAATAATAATGGCATTTCTTAAGCACTTACTACGTGCAAAGCACTACTCTAAGTGATGGGGAGGTTACAAAATAATCAGGTTGGCCCACAGGGCGCTCACACTCTTCCTCCCCATTTTCCAGATGAGGGAACTGAGGCCCAGAGAAGTGAAGTAATAATAATAATAATAATAATAATAATAATGGCATTTATTAAGCGCTTACTATGTGCAAAGCACTATTCTAAGCGATGGGGAGGTTACAAAATAATCAGGTTGGCCCACGGGGGGCTCACACTCTTCCTCCCCGTTTTCCAGATAAGGGAACTGAGGCCCAGAGAAGTGAAGTAATAATAATAATAATAATAATAATAATAATAATAATAATGGCATTTATTAAGCGCTTACTACATGCAAAGCACTACTCTAAGTGATGGGGAGGTTACAAAATAATCAGGTTGGCCCACGGGGGGCTCACACTCTTCCTCCCCATTTTCCAGATGAGGGAACTGAGGCCCAGAGAAGTGAAGTAATAATAATAATAATAATAATAAAAATAATAATAATAATAATAATAATGACATTTATTAAGCGCTTACTATGTGCAAAGCACTATTCTAAGCGATGGGGATGTTACAAAATAATCAGGTTGGCCCACGGGGGGCTCACAGTCTTCCGCCCCATTTTCCAGATGAGGGAACTGAGGCCCAGAGAAGTGAAGTAATAATAATAATAATAATAATAATGGCATTTATTAAGCGCTTACTATGTGCAAAGCACTATTCTAAGCGACGGGGAGGTTACAAAATAATCAGGTTGGCCCACGGGGGGCTCACAGTCTTCCTCCCCGTTTTCCAGATGAGGGAACTGAGGCCCAGGGAAGTGAAGTGACTTGCCCGAAGTCACACAGCTGGCAATTGGCGGAGCCAGAATTTGAACCCATGACCTCCGACTCCAGAGCCCGGGCTCTTTCCACTGAGCCACACCGCTTTGATATGAGTTGTTTTCTCAGGGCTCTAAGGTTTAGAAGCTCCCGGTTAAATGATCACGTTTACCCTGCCTGCCGACTTGCTGAAATTCCTTCTTTCAGTCAATCATATTTATTGCCCGCTTGCAGTGTGCACAGCACTGTACTAAGCACTTTTTTTAATGGCATTTATTAAGCGCTTACTATGTGCAAAGCACTATTCTAAGCGCTGCGGAGGTTACAAGATAATCAGGTTGTCCCACGGGGGGCTCACAGTCTTCCTCCCCATTTTCTAGATGAGGGAACTGAGGCCCAGAGAGTAATAATGATAATAATAATAATAATAATAATAATAATAATAATGGCATTTATTAAGCGCTTACTATGTGCAAAGCACTATTCTAAGCGATGGGGAGGTTACAAAAGAATCAGGTTGTCCCACGGGGGGCTCACAGTCTTCCTCCCCATTTTCTAGCTGAGGGAACTGAGGCCCAGAGAGTAATAATAATAATAATAATAATAATAACGGAATTTATTAAGCGCTTACTATGTGCAAAGCACTATTCTAAGCGATGGGGAGGTTACAAAATAATCAGGTTGTCCCACGGGGGGCTCACAGTCTTCCTCCCCATTTTCTAGATGAGGGAACAGAGGCCCAGAGAGTAATAATAATAATAATAATGGCATTTATTAAGCGCTTACTATGTGCAAAGCACTATTCTAAGCGATGGGGAGGTTACAAAATAATCAGGTTGTCCCACGGGGGGCTCACAGTCTTCCTCCCCATTTTCTAGATGAGGGAACTGAGGCCCAGAGAGTAATAATAATAATAATAAGAATGGCATTTATTAAGCGCTTACTATGTGCAAAGCACTATTCTAAGCGATGGGGAGGTTACAAAATAATCAGGTTGTCCCACGGGGGGCTCACAGTCTTCCTCCCCATTTTCCAGATGAGGGAACTGAGGCCCAGAGAAGTGAAGTGACTTGCCCAAAGTCACACAGCTGGCAATTTGCGGACCTGGGATTTGAACCCATGACCTCTGACTCCAAAGCCCGGGCTCTTTCCACTGAGCCATGCTGCTTTGGTATGAGTCTTGTTTTCTCAGGGCTCAGAGGTTTAGAAGCTCCCGATTAAATGACTACGTTTAGCCTGCCTGCCGACTTGCTAAAATTCCTTCAATCAATCAGTCATATTTATTGACCGCTTACAGTGTGCAGAGCACTGTACTAAGCACTTTTTTAATGACATTCATTAAGCACTTATTACATATAATAATAATAATAATTATAATGATGATGACAGCATTTATTAAGCGCTTACTACGTGCAAAGCACCGTTCTAAGCGATGGGGAGGTTATAAGGTGATCAGGTTCCCCACGGGGGGCTCACAGTCTTCACCCGCATTTTACAGATGAGGTCACTGAGGCTCAGAGAAGTGAAGTGACTTCCCCAAAGTCCCACAGCAGACTAGTGGCGGAGCCGGGATTTGAACCCGTGACCTCTGACTCCAAAGCCCGGGCTCTTTCCACTGAGCCACGCTGCTTTGATATGAGTCTTGTTTTTTCAGGGCTCAGAGGTTTAGAAGCTTCTGGTTAAATGACTACGTTTAGCCTGCCTGCCAACTTGCCAAAATTCCTTCAATTGTGTTTATTGAGCGCTTACAGTGTGCAGAGCACTGTACTAAGCACTTTTTTAAATGACATGCATTAAGCACTTACTATATATAATAATAATGATGATGGCATTTATTAAGCACTTACTATATATAATGATAATAATAATAATGATGATGGCATTTATTAAGCACTTACTATATATAATAATAATAATAATAATAATAATAATGATGACAGCATTTATTAAGTGCTTCCTATGTGCAAAGCACCATTCTAAGCGATGCGGAGGTTACAATGTGATCAGATTCCCCACGGGGGGCTCACAGTCTTCACCCCCATTTTACAGATGAGGTCACTGAGGCTCCGAGAAGTGAAGTGACTTGCCCAAAGTCACACAGCAGACTCGTAGCGGAGCCGGGATTTGAACCCGTGACTTCTGACTCCAAAGCCCGGGCTCTTTCCACTGAGCCACGCTGCTTTGATGTGAGTCTTGCTTCTCAGGGCTCAGAGGTTTAGAAGCCCCTGGTTAAATGACTACATTTAGCCTGCCTGCCAACTTGCTAAAATTCCTTCAATCGTGTTTATTGATCGCTTACAGTGTGCAGAGCACTGTACTAAGCACTTTTTTAAATGACATGCATTAAGCACTTACTATATATAATAATAATAATAATAATAATAATAATAATGGCATTTATTAAGCACTTACTATATATGATAATAATAATAATGATGATGGCATTTATTAAGCACTTACTATATATAATAATAATAATAATAATAGTAATGGCAGCATTTATTAAGCACTTACTATGTGCAAAGCACCGTTCTAAGCGATGGGGAGGTTATAAGGTGATCAGATTCTCCAAGGGGGCTCATAGTCTTCATCCCCATTTTACAGATGAGGGAACTGAGGCCCAGAGAAGTGAAGTGACTTGCCCAAAGTCACACAGCAGACTCGTGGTGGAGCCGGGATTTGAACCCGTGACTTCTGACTCCAAAGCCCGGGCTCTTTCCACTGAGCCACGCTGCTTTGATGTGAGTCTTGTTTTTTCAGGGCTCAGAGGTTTAGAAGCTTCTGGTTAAATGACTACGTTTAGCCTGCCTGCCAACTTGCTAAAATTCCTTCAATTGTGTTTATTGAGCGCTTACAGTGTGCAGAGCACTGTACTAAGCACTTTTTTAAATGACATGCATTAAGCACTTACTATATATAATAATAATAATAATAATAATAATAATAATAATAATAATAATAATGATGGCACTTATTAAGCACTTACTATATATGATAATAATAATAATAATGATGGCATTTATTAAGCACTTACTATATATAATAATAATAATAATGATGACAGCATTTATTAAGTGCTTACTATGTGCAAAGCACCGTTCTAAGCGCTGGGGAGGTTACAACTATACAACTATACTATACAACTGTCTCTAGATGTTGCCAACTTGTACTTCCCAAGCGCTTAGTACAGTGCTCTGCACACAGTAAGCGCTCAATAAATACGACTGATGATGATACAAGGTGATCAGGTTCCCCACGGGGGGCTCACAGTCTTCATCCCCATTTTACAGATGAGGTAACCGAGGCTCAAAGGAGTGAAGTGACTTGCCCAAGGTCACACAGCAGACTGTGATCCCGTTATGGGGTAGGGACCTCTCTAGACGTTGCCCATTTGTCCTTTCCAAGGGCTTGGTCCGGTGCTCTGCACACAGTAAGCGCTCAATAAATACGACTGAATGAATGAATGAATCATCATCATCATCAATCGTATTTATTGAGCGCTTACTATGTGCAGAGCACTGGACTAAGCCCTTGGAAAGGACAAATTGGCAACATATGGAGACAGTCCCTACCCAACAGTGGGCTCACAGTCTAAAAGGCTGCGAATGAATGTGGCCGAGCCGGGATTTGAACCCACGACCTCTGACACCCAAGCCATGTTCTTTCCACTGAGCCACGCTTATAAGTTCATAAGCGCTTAGTACGGTGCTCTGCACACAGTAAGCGCTCAATAAATACGATTGGTTGATTGATTGATTCATACAGGCTAGACTTGACTGATGGGCTTACATAGCACGGCGTCCTGAAAATTAAATCAGGCTTTCACGCTCCCAATCAAGCTCTCTCCCCACTCCAAAGCCCGGGCTCTTTCCACGGAGCTACGCTGCTTCTTCAGAGAGGACAATACCATCTCTATCTGTTACCAACTTGGACTTCCCAAGCGCTTAGTACAGTGCTCTGCACACAGTAAGCGCTCAATAAATACGATTGAATGAATCCCACCCGTCGATCGCTCGCGGCGTGGCTTTAGTGGCCCCTCCCCGCAGCCCCTGTATATATGTTTGTACAGATTCATTACTCTATTTTACTTGTACATATTTACTATATTTTGTTAATATGTGTTGTTTTGTTGTCCGTCTCCCCCTTCTAGACTGTGAGCCCGCTGTTGGGTAGCGACTGTCTCTATATGTTACCAACTTGTACTTCCCAAGCGCTTAGTACAGTGCTCTGCACACAGTAAGCGCTCAATAAATACGATTGAATGAATCCCACCCCTGTCGATCGCTCGCGGCGTGGCTTTAGTGGCCCCTCCCCACAGCCCCTGTATATATGTTTGTACAGATTCATTACTCTATTTTACTTGTACATATTTACTATATTTTGTTAATATGTGTTGTTTTGTTGTCCGTCTCCCACTTCTAGACTGTGAGCCCGCTGTACGGTAGCGACTTTCTCTATATGTTACAAACTTGGACTTCCCAAGCGCTTAGTACAGTGCTCTGCACACAGTAAGCGCTCAATAAGTACGATTGAATGAATCCCACCCCTGTCGATCGCTCGCGGCGTGGCTTTAGTGGCCCCTCCCCGCAGCCCCTGTATATATGTTTGTACAGATTCATTACTCTATTTTACTTGTACATATTTACTATATTTTGTTAATATGTGTTGTTTTGTTGTCCGTCTCCCACTTCTAGACTGTGAGCCCGCTATTGGGTAGCGACCGTCTCTATCTGTTACCAACTTGGACTTCCCAAGCGCTTAGTACAGTGCTCTGAACAGAGTAAGCGCTCAATAAGTACGATTGAATGAATCCCACCCCTGTCGATCGCTAGCAGCGTGGCTTTAGTGGCAGGTCCTTCCCCTCCCCACAGCCCCTGTATATATGTTTGTACAGATTTATTACTCTATTTCACTTGGACATATTTACTATATTTTGTTAATGTGTTGCTTTGTTGTCCGTCTCCCCCTTCTAGACTGTGAGCCCGTTATTGGGTAGCGACCGTCTCTATACGGTACCAACTTGGACTTCCCAAGCGCTTAGTACAGTGCTCTGCACACAGTAAGCGCTCAATAAATACGATTGAATGAATCCCACCCCTGTCGATCGCTCGCAGCGTGGCTTTAGTGGCCCCTCCCCACAGCCCCTGTATATATGTTTGTACAGATTCATTACTCTATTTTACTTGTACATATTTACTATATTTTGTTAATATGTGTTGTTTTGTTGTCCGTCTCCCACTTCTAGACCGTGAGCCCGCTGTTGGGTAGCGACCGTCTCTATACGGTACCAACTTGGACTTCCCAAGCGCTTAGTACAGTGCTCTGCACACAGTAAGCGCTCAATAAATACGATTGAATGAATCCCACCCCTGTCGATCGCTAGCAGCGTGCCTTTAGTGGCAAGTCCTTCCCCTCCCCACAGCCCCTGTATATATGTTTGTACAGATTCATTACTCTATTTCACTTGTACATATTTACTATATTTTGTTAATATGTGTTGTTTTGTTGTCCGTCTCCCACTTCTACACTGTGAGCCCGCTGTTGAGTAGCGACTGTCTCTATATGTTACCAACTTGGACTTCCCAAGCGCTTAGTACACTGCTCTGCACACAGTAAGCGCTCAATAAATATGATTGCATGAACAATAAAACGGACAAGTTCCCTGCCAAGCTTACAGTCTTTGGGGGCGGTGTAGACATCAATAAAAATACATAATAATAATAATGGCATTTGTTAATCAATCAATCGGATTTATTGAGCGCTTACTGTGTGCAGAGCACTGTACTATCAATCAATCGTATTTATTGAGCGCTTACTGTGTGCAAAGCACTGTACTAACCGCTTGGGAAGTACAAGTTGGCAACATATAGAGACAGCTTACTATGTGCAAAGCACTGTTCTAAGCGCTGGGGAGGTTACAAGGTGATCAGGTTGTCCCCCGGGGGGCTCACAGGTTTAATCCCTATTTCACAGATGAGGGAACTGAGGCCCAGAGAAGTGAAGTGACTCGCCCCAAGTCACCCAGCTGACAGGTGGCGGAGCCGGGATTTGAACCCATGACCTCTGACTCCAAAGCCCGGGCTCTTTTCCGCTAGACTGTGAGCCCACTGTTGGGTAGGGACCGTCTCTATATGGTGCCAACTTGTACTACCCAAGCGCTTAGTACAGTGCTCTGCACACAGTAAGCGCTCAATAAATACGATTGATTGATTGATTGATTGAAGTGCTGAGGGGCTGGGGGGGAGAGCGAAGGGGGCAAGTCAGGGAGACGCAGAAGGGATTGAGAGAAGAGGAAAGGGGGCCTTCGTTTCAGAAGATTTCTTGGAAGAGGTGTGCCTTCAAAGAGGAGCAGTGTGGCTTAGTGGCTAGAGCACGGAGGTCGTGGGTTCTAATCTCAGCTCCGCCACTTGTTATAATAATAACGGTGGCATTTGTTAAGCGCTTACTATGTGCAAAGCACTGTTATAAGCGCTGGGGAGGTTACAAGGTGATCAGGTTGGCCCATGGCGGGCTCAGTTTTAATCCCTACTTTACAGATGAGGGAACTGAGGCCGAGAGAAGTGAAGTGACTCGCCCCAAGTCACCCAGCTGACAGGTGGCAGAGCCGGGATTTGAACCCATGACCTCTGACTCCAAAGCCCGGGCTCTTTTCCACTAGATTGTGAGCCCACTGTTGGGTAGGGACTGTCTCTATATGTTGCCAACTGATACTTCCCAAGCGCTTAGTACAGTGCTCTGCACACAGTAAGCGCTCAATAAATACAATTGATTGATTGATTGATTGAAGTGCTGAGGGGCTGGGGGGGGAAGTGAAGGGGGCAAGTCAGGGAGACGCAGAAGGGAGTGGGAGAAGAGGAAAGGGGGCCTTCGTTTCAGAAGATTTCGTGAAAGAGGTGTGCCTTCAAAGAGGAGCAGTGTGGCTTAGTGGCTAGAGCACGGAGGTCATGGGTTCTAATCTCAGCTCCGCCACTTGTTATAATAATAATGGTGGCATTTGTTAAGCGCTTACTATGTGCAAAGCACTGTTATAAGCACTGGGGAGGTTACAAAGTGATCAGGTTGGCCCATGGCGGGCTCAGTTTTAATCCCTACTTTACAGATGAGGGAACTGAGGCCGAGAGAAGTGAAGTGACTCGCCCCAAGTCACCCAGCTGACAGGTGGCAGAGCCGGGATTTGAACCCATGACCTCTGACTCCAAAGCCCGGGCTCTTTTCCACTAGACTGTGAGCCCACTGTTGGGTAGGGACTGTCTCTATATGTTGCCAACTTGTACTTCCCAAGCGTTTAGTACAGTGCTCTGCACACAGTAAGCGCTCAATAAATACGACTGATTGATTGATTGAAGTGCTGAGGGGCTGGGGGGTGGGGGGGGAGAGCGAAGGGGGCAAGTCAGGGAGACGCAGAAGGGAGCAGGAGAAGAGGAAAGGGGGCCTTCGTTTCAGAAGATTTCTTGGAAGAGGTGTGCTTTCAAGAGGAGCAGTGTGGCTTAGTGGCTAGAGCCCAGAGGTCGTGGGTTCTAATCTCAGCTCCACCACTTATTATAATAATAATGGTGGCATTTGTTAAGGGCTTACTATGTGCAAAGCACTGTTCTAAGCGCTGGGGAGGTTACAAGATGATCAGGTTGGCCCACGGGGGGCTCACAGTCTTCATCCCTATTTTCCAGATGAGGGAACTGAGGCCCAGAGAAGTGAAGTGACTTGCCCAAAGTCACACAGCTGACAATTGCCGGAGTCGGGATTTGAACCCATGACCTCTGACTCCAAAACCCAGGCTCTTTTCCACTAAGTGCTGAGGGGCTGGAGGGCAAATCAGGGAGACGCAGAAGGAAGTGGGAGAAGAGGAAAGGGGGCCTTCGTTTCAGATTTCTTGGAAGAGGTGTGCCTTCAAAGAGGAGCAGTGTGGCTTAGTGGCTAGAGCCCGGGCTTGGGAGCCGGAGGTTGTGGGTTCTAATCTCAGCTCCGCTGCTTATTATAATAACAATGATGGCGTTTATTAAGCGCTTACTATGTGCAAAGCACTGTTCTAAGCACTGGGGAGGTTACAAGATGATCAGTTTGGCCCACGGGAGGCTCACAGTCTTCATCCCTATTTTCCAGATGAGGGAACTGAGGCCCAGAGAAGTGAAGTGACTCGCCTCAAGTCACCCAGCTGACAGGTGGCAGAGCCGGGACTTGAACCCAGGACCTCTGACTCCAAAGCCCGGGCTCTTTTCCACTAGACTGTGAGCCCACTGTTGGGTAGGGACTGTCTCTATATGTTGCCAACTTGTACTTCCCAAGCACTTAGTACAGTGCTCTGCACACAGTAAGCGCTCAATAAATACGATTGATTGATTGATTGAAGTGCTGAGGGGCTGGGGGGTGGGGGGGGAGAGCGAAGGGGGCAAGTCAGGGAGACGCAGAAGGGAGTGGGAGAAGAGGAAAGGGGGCCTTCGTTTCAGAAGACTTCTTGGAAGAGATGCGCCTTCAAAGAGGAGCAGTGTGGCTTAGTGGCTAGAGCCCGGAGGTCCTGGGTTCTAATCTCAGCTCCGCCACTTATTATAATAATAATGGTGGCATTTGTTAAGGGCTTACTATGTGCAAAGCACTGTTCTAAGCGCTGGGGAGGTTACAAGATGATCAGGTTGGCCCACGGGGGGCTCACAGTCTTCATCCCTATTTTCCAGATGAGGGAACTGAGGCCCAGAGAAGTGAAGTGACTCGCCCCAAGTCACCCAGCTGACAGGTGGCAGAGCCGGGATTTGAACCCATGACCTCTGACTCCAAAACCCAGGCTCTTTTCCACTAAGTGCTGAGGGGCTGGAGGGCAAATCAGGGAGACGCAGAAGGAAGTGGGAGAAGAGGAAAGGGGGCCTTCGTTTCAGATTTCTTGGAAGAGGTGTGCCTTCAAAGAGGAGCAGTGTGGTTTAGCGGCTAGAGCCCGGGCTTGGGAGCCGGAGGTCGTGGGTTCTAATCTCAGCTCCGCCGCTTATTATAATAATAATGATGGTGTTTATTAAGCGCTTACTATGTGCAAAGCACTGTTCTAAGCGCTGGGGAGGTTACAAGGTGATCAGGTTGGCCCACGGGGTGCTCACAGGTTTAATCCCTATTTCACAGATGAGGGAACTGAGGCCCAGAGAAGTGAAGTGACTCGCCCCAAGTCACCCAGCTGACAGGTGGCGGAGCCGGCATTTGAACCCATGACCTCTGACTCCAAAGCCCGGGCTCTTTTCTGCCAATCAATCAATCAATCAATCGTATTTATTGAGCGCTTACTATGTGCAGAGCACTGTACTAAGCGCTTGGGAAGTACAAATTGGCAACACATAGAGACAGTCCCTGCCCAACAGTGGGCTCACAGTCTAAAAGGGGGAGACAGAGAACAGAACCAAACATACCAACAAAATAAAATAAGTAGGCTAGAAATGTACAAGTAAAATAAATAAATAAATAAATAAATAAATAGAGTAATAAATATGTACAACCATATATCCATATATACAGGTGCTGTGGGGAAGGGAAGGAGGTAAGATGGGGGGATGGAGATGGGGACGAGGGGGACAGGAAAGAAGGGGCTCAGTCTGGGAAGGCCTCCTGGAGGAGGTGAGCTCTCAGCAGGGCCTTGAAGGGAGGAAGAGAGCGAGCTTGGCGGATGGGCAGAGGGATTGGGGGCATTCCAGGCCCGGGGGATGACGTGGGCCGGGGATCGATGGCGGGACAGGCGAGAGCGAGGTACAGTGAGGGTACAGCCAGACTGTGAGCCCACTGTTGGGTAGGGACTGTCTCTATAGGTTGCCAACTTGTACTTCCCAAGCGCTTAGTACAGTGCTCTGCATACAGTAAGTGCTCAATAAATACGATTGATT